>NW_016910588.1:151188-183059 GCF_001483705.2 Eufriesea mexicana
TATATATATGTTATATAACATATAATTTAATTTATAATTTAAGTTATATAAATATATTCCATATTATAAATAAAAGGTTCGTGATATAGCATCGAAATATAAAAAGTACTATTTTTATAGAAAAGTTTGAAATATTAGTTCTCAGTAACATTAAAGGAATACTGTTTTTGGAAGTATCACAACTTCCACATACACTTTTATAGCGTGTCTTAAATATTAACAATTATTATCTAATTTTACGTTTCACACTGCCCGAGCGACCAAATCGTACTTTCCACGAAAAACGTCGAAAGGTAATTTGTCAAGAGTATGCTAGGCAGTCGGCTCGAAATTCGTAATCTAAAATAGAAGGAAAAACGAAGGAGGTTGACGAAGAAAGAATTGTTATTTGGGCTGCATCGATGAAACCGGGAAGAATGCGAAATAGGCGAGAGAAAGGTTGAATTTTCAGGAAGGCTTTTGGAACACTGCGACGCAATGGTTTCCGCGACGGAATGAAGAATACAGAAATTTCCCTGGAGGTGTCGTGTGACGTCGAATTCGCAAAATGCCGGTAGGACTGTTCCGTCGATCGATCGGCCGCGTTTCACCGAACGGACAGAAATTGCAAATAAAACGAGACAGCCTCTGAACGAGCCGCGAGTAACGCCGTTTTGGCAAGCCATGGGACACGATGCTCTACTCCTCCGAAACCAAAGGAACTTTCGATTGATTCCGGGGAACTCGCGAATCCACTCCCGGGAATCCAACTACTACAACTTTCGCGAGGAATGAATTTTCTCTGCTCTCACAGGAAACGAATTTCGATCGTTCCGAGCTTCTGGAAAGAGCCACCAAGTCGAGCGAATTATTCTGGGTGGCAGGGACTCTCGATCTTGACCCTTTTCCGATTCCGAATCTGCATTTCCACTCGTTACCCGACAGATGTCGTTGCCGCTGCGCTCTGAAGTCGCGCGAGAAAGAATCGCTGCCATTTTGATACTCTAAATGGTTGATCTGGTGATTTATGGTGAATAAATACGCAAACGGGTGGAAAATAATCGTTTGTTTATTTTTGTGACAGATAACGATAAAATAACGCATGATTCTGACTTTTTGTTTCACCAAATTTCTTCAAATGGAGAATTGATTGTAGAATATGTCATTTTATGGGCAGAAGTTGTGTCCTTTGTCTTGGATAATAATTTTATTAAAATTTCTTATTCCATAGTGTACAGATAATTCCTTATTTGTATTGTTAATAAACAAATTTATTACCTTTACATATTTCTAAATGTATGAGAAACGCCTAAAGCGAGAAAAATTATTGTACAAAATTTCTAATTAGTCAATATATTAATATGTAGTTCTAGACATACTTCCTTCAAAATTTTATAGGTGCTGAACTTAATATTGAAACTACTGTTTTCTAAAATCTGTCTAAAGATAGCATATTTAATTTATTATTATTTTTTACTGTCGATTAATGTTGCTTATTATGCTTCTCTAATTATTTATTACTATTAAACAAATCTAAGAATCGAGATAATAAGTCGAATTAAATCGAGATAATAAGAAATAAAATCGTAGTTATATACCAAATTATATAATTTTATATTAATATTTATTTATATATAATTATATATTAATTATATCTACTAAAATAAACAACATTAATTTTGCAAATACAACTCTATATTTCAAGTATCTATGGAAACAATGAATCAATATGACTGGTTTGATGATAAAAATTAAATATTAACATATTTACTATTTAGAAATTTTACAACAGAAATTTACTTAATTTGTTGAAAGACATAACTTCTTCCTATAAAATGACATTTATAACGTTACAGAATCTTTGCATGACTTTTTGACTATCAAGACTATTCAAAGACTATCAAGAGTAGCAAGACTATCCAAAAAGGGGAATTTAGAATAGTAACAATCAGAGAAATTTGCATTATCACTGTTTTCTTAATTTAAAAAATTTAAGACTGGTTTAGTGCGCATGGAAATCGCGATGCAGCAGAAATAAAACTCTTTGTGGTAATGGTTACATAGATTTTTAAAGATATATATGTGTTGATATAATAAAAAAGCGATGTATGTAAGAAAGGGATGAGTGGAACAAGTATTCATGGGATGGCACTATCTAATGAATTCAAGTTATTGTGATAAATGAGTATGCGTGTAATGATTGAGGTGTGTGTGAACTATATATGTTAATGTAATGTATGAAAGAAGAAAGAACAATACGAGAGTGATTTGGTATAGGTCAGTTGCAATTGAGTTTTAATAGTGAAAAGAGGTGTGAGCATGTGATTGTTAAGATTAATTAATTATATTTAAACTTAATATTAGTATTTGATCATTTTTGTAATTGAATAAAGAATTGTTTTTATTGTTATTGATATTTCATTCACCACTAACATTCTTACGTATGATAATATAAGTAGGAAAGTAAAAATAAATTATATTCTTTCACATTTCGATGAACCATTTAAGGTAATAAATCCTTTTTGCAAAATGACTGTTATCATAATTCATTGTTAAGAATGTACGCGTAATGAAACGAAACAGTTAATTTCCTTCGAAATTCACGATAATACAATAAGATATAAAATATATAATGACATTCATGGGGATAAATATTTATTTTATCCCATTGAAAAATTATATCCAAATCTATAAAAGCATAAAATCGTGAATTTATGAAATAAATTTTATATTGACATTGGAAAAAATCTGTTTCTTTCATATTTTATTATAAATTAGTTTTACTCCAACCAATTAAAGCAAAGATATTTCCAAACAACAACTAAGAGGATCATTCCCCTTTCTTTTCATCCACCCTAATATCTTTGACAACAGAAAATACTTTGAATGAACAGTTATTGCGCCATTAGGAAGTTAAGTCCCAGCGAGGGAGAAAATTCAGTTACCCAACTATGCTGATCAATATCAAATTTATTCACATTGTCAGAAAGTACGAAACTAGGGGTGCAGAGAGCATAAATATACGAGAAGTTTTAAATATTGCGAACACCCTGGAAAATTGGACGGTATTTCATGGCGCGAGGTACAAGATCAAGAATAAAGAAAAAGGAACATGAAAAGGTAAACTGCACCAGAGAATTGAATAAAAGAGAAACAAAAATATAAATATTTTATATTATATATTATATATTAATTAATATACAGTGTAATAAATATATAAATCTTACAGGACAAATTATTATTGTAATATTAATCTACATTTCATAAACCCAAACAACCGAACAATTCAAAATTTGTCTTCAAATCCTTATTTCTGTTATACAATATTGCACATTTTATTTTCGGCTAATAGTGTTTAGTTATTAATTAATATTAATGGTGTAGGGTAAAGTTATATTAATAAATATATAATTCTTACAGGACAAATTATTATTGTAATATTAATCTACATTTCATAAACCCAAACAACCGAACAATTCAAAATTTGTCTTCAAATCCTTATTTCTGTTATACAATATTGCACATTTTATTTTCGGCTAATAGTGTTTAGTTATTAATTAATATTAATGGTGTAGGGTAAAGTTATATTAATAAATATATAATTCTTACAGGACAAATTATTATTGTAATATTAATCTACATTTCATAAACCCAAACAACCGAACAATTCAAAATTTGTCTTCAAATCCTTATTTCTGTTATACAATATTGCACATTTTATTTTCGGCTAATAGTGTTTAGTTATTAATTAATATTAATGGTGTAGGGTAAAGTTATATTAATAAATATATAATTCTTACAGGACAAATTATTATTGTAATATTATTCGATATTTCATAAACCCAAGCAACCGAGCAATTCACAATTTTTCTTCAAATCTTTATTTTTGTTATTTTGTTATACAATATATTATATGTTAACCTTTCTTATACGATAGCCTAGCTTGTTTCCGTTACAGATTCCTGGAATGTCACATCGATAATTTTGTTTCGTTAATATAGGAGTAAAAATATTTAGGATAAAGGAATGACGGATTACGCGTGTGACGAACGGATCGAATAATTTTTTACATTAGATTATGCGAGAAAGACGAGTGACTTTATAGGATACACGTGAAATTTTTGGAATGTGTTGCATGTGTGTGTAATATGTATAAGGGAATAAAAGGAGGCTGAATTACGAAGCGGACACAATCGTATAGTCAGGAAATCGAACAATGAAACAGCTATACAGAACCCTGCAACACAGCCGTATAAAGAAAGTCGTGTGAAAATCAGTGCAATTGTTAGTCTAATACCACTTTGTTTTAATTTCACTTTAGCTCTAAATAAATATATTTGAAATCTAACATCTTTTACTAATCCAAACTCCTACATTAGTAATCGTGCAATTCATTGTCCTGCTCACTTATTGTTATTGAGCTTATGGTAATAATAATTATGATGATAATAAAATGGCAAAAGTATAATATTTTTCATGAACACTGTTTTATATTGCATTCAGCGAAGTTTAAACTTTATTACTTATATATCACAAAATTTCACTTGTGATTACTTAATAACTGGATTTAATGAGATTAGAAAAAATACTAGAAAGTGCGATCGATATAGCAATTCAGGAAAAAGCAGAAGAAAGTAAAAATAACATAAATTTAAAATATTAGCAGCTATTCGATGACGTGAGTCATAACAATAGGAATTACACTTTTTAAAAATTGAAGCCTATCACAAAATATCGGAAAATGTATGACATTCGACACGTCACTGTTTCAGAATGAGACCTTTGAAAATGCTTGTTTCGAGAGCCTCATATTAGATACTCAATTTTATTTTAGGAGTATTCTGTTAGGAAACGGAAACTGTGGGACAAGGATTAGATAATATTGGCAGGTAAAGCAGTAAGAGAATACAATATGGAGTATAAAACAGCGACAAAAGACTTTGCTGTCCCTAAAGAAACTCTTGAGAGCTATATAAAGGATCCTAATTCCTGTCTAGAAACATTTTCTTTCTCTTTTCTCCCTTCTCGGCTAAAGAAATAAATTCTATATGTCCACTTTGTAAAAGATAATGAAGAAAAAAAGAAAATAAATTTTATAAATAAACAATTTGTATCTCATATTAGAGACCTGCTTTTCAAGTCTATAAATTTTCAAACTTGTGAAATGAATTTTTCTATTTTACTATGTTTTCCAACATTTTATGAAGGAATAGAATATTTTAGTTTTGAAACATGTATTTAATTTTAATAAAGGTATTTAATAAGGGAAAATTAAGATTTATTTTGAAAATAAGTCTTTTATTAGGCAACTTTATTCTGCTACTTACAGTAATTAATATACGGGTATGTTCATAGCCTGTGGTGCTCTACAAAATAACGTATTCATAATTTCTCTGTTTTCATGAATATTTAAAGTGGAATATTCTTTTCCTTTTATTTGGATAATATTGATATGCTAGCTCAAGTATCTTGCTTTTTATCTCTTTCATTTTTAGATTTATTTAAATATATATTTTGAAAATATTGTGGCAGTCCAGCCTCTGGAAGTCACGCCCTTTTTAGCTGTAGTTCCATGAGTAATTCGTTCAATTTTCCCAATCGTGTCCGAGTTAGACCCATAAGACTCTGATATTTGTCGAAAAAATGTGACAAATTTAAAGGGTAAAAGTGTAGAGGATGTAGTCGATGTCCCAATGGCTTCGACACAAAGAGCACCAATTTCTAGATGCATGGTACGCGAGGAAGCTCTAGAGTTGAATAAAAGATCGAAGAGAGACACAAATTTTAAAGCCAACAGTGAGTAACAAAATTCTTCATTTTTTCTCGCGAATGCCAACAAAATGAAACTTTTTCCAATACAGAAAACGCAGGAAAGCATCCTAGAGTTCAAACATACCATCAAATTGCTATTAAAATTCATTTAATCACTGACAGTCGACGATACACGTGTCAATGACCTCGCTGTAGGTCATCGAATAAAACCGTGAATAAAAGCTCAATTAGAAAGAAAATAAAATATAATTCCTAATTTTTATCTAAGTAATTGCAATTTTATATATCAGACAAGTATCAGTAAATTATCCAATTACCTTCATCTCCCTGTTAGTTCAAAAGCTGGAGGCTCCGTAGTGATACAAAGGCCAAGAAATTTTCACCGTTGCCGAAATCACGGGTTTGGATACAGACGAATTGGGTATACCCGAAGATACACGGCTCCACGTGGAAGTTCCTTCAGGATGGAGGAGGACGGAGAGACCAGGAAACATATCTTCGTGATCCGTAACCACGTGATACCCAGCCTCTGTTTGTAGTCCCGTTGTCAAAGGGACGAAACGTAGGACGTGGTTTTGGATAATGTTTGCACAAACAGCTGCAAGCTAACAGCTTATATTGGTCTACTTCTCTGTCTCTCTTTCTGCGTCTCATACCTCTGCGTTGCACTCCCATAATGTCGTTCTCTTCTTTTCGCTCCTCCATCATCCCCATCTGTCCTCCTCTCTCTTTCCCTCTCTGTCACCCTGCAGCTTTCACCCTCTTTGAGCCTCTGTCCTTTCTCCTCTTATGCCCTCTGTTTTGGTAGTCTTTCGATACTTCTTCCACCCCGTTCTTGTCCTCTTGCTCTACTCTAGCTGATCGGACCTTGCTTCGATCCCCTGCCTATTTCCACGTTACGTTTGTACACGCATGTGCGAGTCACGTTGCCAGAGTGGTTGCAGGTACGATTAAGCCGAGCAGAAAATTACTGGACCGGGCTAAAACCTTCGTCCAGTGCACCAATCTATACACGCGTGTCGTTTTTGTAACGAACTGTCCCATTTAGGGGTGAAATTGTCGGGCCATTTTTTAGACCCACTGCTCTGCATCCATAGGAAACTCATTTTTGTACGTTCTGATATCGAGAGATAAAGAGAGGATGAATTCAAGAGGACAATTGAACATCGTGTATTCTCTGAAACGTCATTGGATAATTTAGAAGTGGATACGAAATTTAGGGAATTTTTCATTAAGCAATGGAGTGAGTGATGAACTGCGTAGGACGAATCCCATTAGTGGTGATTATTGATACATTGAAGACTTTATTTGAACGAATGGAAATGAAAAATATTACTCTTCCTTCGGTTCTGTATTATTTGTGAACTAGGAATATTAGAAATCAAACTGAGGTAACGAAATAACTAACGATATTATAATAGTGAAATTAAATTGATATTAAAATTTGGTGTATAGTTCATAAGCGATGAGTGATGAACTGCGTAGGAAGAATCCTATTAGTGGTGGTTACTGATGCATTAAAGATTTTATTTAAACGAATGGAAATGAAAAATATTTCTCTTCCTTCGATTCTATATTATTTGTGAGCTAGGAATATTAGAAATCAAATTGCAGCATCGAATTAACTAACGTTATTATAATAGTGAACTTAAATTGATATTAAAATTTGTTGTATTACTGAATGTCAACTAGTACTGGAAATTAATAAAGTATCTGGAAACTGATTTAAAATAATTTATTCAAAATACAGGGTAAATTTGCCTAACTAGAAAGATATTTTTGAAAAACATAATTTTTAATTTAGGACAGGATAATTCGAACTAGATACACGTTTTAAATACAGGGTGTCCCAAAAAAGCGTATACACACTTTAATACCTTATTCTTTCTAATTTATTTTTTCTATAATCTGTAATCTATTTAAATATATATTGCTTTTATAATCGCGCAAAGAGTGTATAAATTTTCTTGGGACACCCTGTATAAAATATGTATTTTTATTCAACCTACTGGAGAATGCGATAAAGGAAATTCTGTTTCCTTCCAATTAAATGAAAAATATAATTATGCAAATTTACATGTTTGGAAAAATAAGTTAATATTTATACTTAATATGATACCCAGTTTGTTTCATTACGAAATTTATGTATCTTTTTGCTGTCCCTTTCCACATATTGAGCATATAAAATCTACTTCTTCAGCAGAGGAAAAAAAAGAAGAAAACATGTCCAGGAGAGAAGTTATAACCTTTTACATAGCGTTTAGGAGTTCCTTTAGGGACAGCAAAATGTTTCGCCACTGTTTTATAGCCCATGTTTCGTTGTCTCGCTGCTTTAACTGCCAATATCGTCTAATCCTTGTTTCTCTGTTTCCATTTTTTACTGGAATCCTCCCAAAATAAAATTGGCTACCTAATATATGGGTTCCGAAATAAGAATCCCCAAAGACCTCATACTCGGAAGCAATAACACGTCAAATAATATACTTCTCAATATTTAATTATATATACCTAATGAATGTTGAATTTCACTGAATGCACTATACAAAGATGTCCATGCAAATAATTACACATTTATCATATAAAAGGTATCTTTAATGCAATTGAACCACTTGGAAAATTCTACCTTATGCGACCAATCTTACAAATATATTTGCCCAACATGTTTGACACTGGATTGTTTCTAATTATAGGAATTATGGATTTATAATTGTAAAATAACTGTGATATATTAAGAAGTCGAGTAAGATGGCGACGCAAGGCTTTATCCTACTGATACGACGACGCGGCGCTGCTCTGTCTTTGGTACATTGGCGCGCGAGCGAAGGACATTTAAATAGCGCATTACCACTCTTAACCCTTTCCTTACGGCAACCCGCGCCTCCGGAGTGACGCTACTGAACGGGGCACCGCGCCGCGAAGTGTGCACTTTGCACGTCGGTAGTCGTCGATATTCGGACTTACGTCTTTCAACGCCACTTTGTGATTGTCTTGTATGGGTAGTTAGACATCAAATTATAATTCTTAGTAATTTAATTCAGTATGGTAAATTCTGAAACAAGGATCAACGCAGAGAACCGTACACACAGATCGTCGAGTGGCCACCGACTATAGTCGGCACCCGTAACGAAAGGGTTAAGGAGGACCCATCCGGCCTTACTTTTTCTATGTAGGAATGGTAAACGAGGGACGCTCGTTTATTAGGGTAGACTGTCCTCGCCTGGCACTCAGGTCTAGAGGACTCGTTAGTATCTAGCTGCCAGATGGGCCGTAGGAGGTCGGGGCCAGACCACGTGACGTGGCCTCGCATCCCCGGCATAAACCGATTGTGACACGACCGCAGCCACCTCTCGAGAAGGATCCTCGCGAGAGCAACCCTTCGAAGGGGCTAACTCGGAGGCAAGAATCTCCTTCATCCTTGACTTTGGGGTAGAGGAAGTCTCTGCTCCACCGTGGAGGCGTTTGTCTTCTGGACAGGACTTGCGGTGGCAAGGAATTCACAGATACGTGTGCCAGAACGGTCCAGTGTTTCTGTAACAATTGCCTAACGACGTGTATACCACGTCGTTGGCGACTCTGTGACAAAAGCATTACGACGTGCGTGACACGTCTTTCCAGCGCAAGTGGTTAAAAGGGCCCGTTCTGGAAGACACAGACAATTACAGTAAGAGTTACAGTTAGAATTACAATTAGAATTACAGTTAAGAGGAGTCACAGAGAAGCTAGACAGCAGTGTGCAGATAACACGGAAAGTGTGTACAGAATCAGTCAGTAAAAGCCAGTCAGTAGAGATAGAGTCAGTTTGTGTTCGTAGATAGCTCATTCTTTAAATAAACGATACTGTTATTGTAGGATATTTTTTGACTTCCCCGGGTATAGAGGTCCCGTTAGCGTCTGGCGGCCAGACGAGCCTGGGGAAGTTGGGGCCAGGCCATGTGAGGTAGCCTCGCTCAACCCCGGCTTTCCCCATTGTAAACCGGAGGTGACGCGTCCGTGGGCACCTCTCGGGAAGGGTCCCCGCGTGGGTGACCCTTCGGAGAGCCTAACCCGAAGGAGGAATCCCTTCCACCCCAGAGCGTTACGTGGAGGGAGCTTTCTCCTCCTTCGGGGGAGGCTCTTGCCTTCCAGACGGGCTTAAAAGGGCCCGCTCTGGAAGATAGAGGCGAGTTTTGAGATAGTCGTTAGAGAGTTGAGGTAGTCCTTGAGAGAGTTGAGACCGAGAGTTGTGATTGCGAGCGTTTCGCGTTATTGAGAGTGGAATCGAAAATACAGACTGCAGTGAATCTGAGTATTCCAAGGTACTCTCCAGCGAGTAGACAGCGTGTGACTCTACATTATTGTTAATCAAAAACGGCGTCTTTTTACTGTATGTGTCCAGCCCGAAAATTTCTCCCGAGCGATTTGGTAAATTCCTTCATATATATTCTCTTTTAAATTCTTCTGTTACTCAAGGAAATTATCTTTAAGGGCTTCTCTAGGGCGACTGACCCACTCGTGAGAGAATACCAAAAGGGTGCGTAACGCAGTTCATCAAAACCCCCAATTCTCATCTAATGTTTATATAAACATTCGTTTTCAGAATTTAGGTCTTATAAACTATATATTCACACCATGTATATAGATAGATTGAATTTGGTATATAATTAAACTTACCTTTTCAATGCCGATAATAATAAGTAGGCAGATAACAATGAACAAACAAAACAAAAGTGTCAATGCGATATTCATTAGACCTCTAATGCCAAGGGAACTTATCGAACTGTTAATCGTGAATTTCGATGAAATCTTGCACAAGTGTAGAGAAACCAAAAATATTCGACCACATCTTTTTTTATCTGCCATGGTTCTTGTTGAAGGGTTGAAAATCGATCCTGAATTAGGGGTGGTAAAGCATATTTGAACGAACATTTCGCAAACTATTGAAGCTATGCAACAAACTATGTACATTGATGAATTTCGTATTTTCTAGCAGTAAAATTAATTACGTAAACAGATTTTCCGAGGATCCATTTGTTTAAACAATGCATTAAAAAAGTGGTTACTTAAATTAATTTCTTTGTCCACATTTTTATGTCATTTTGTTTTATAGTTGTATGTTTGATGTGTACATTCACACGTAAAATACAGATAAATCGAAATTTTCATTTTCGAAATAATAAATAAAATGATTACTTAGATTACTTCCATGGACTACTATTATATCTGTTGGAAGATTTTGTGAGGCATTGAAGATGTTGAATTTGATACTTGAAATTATGCTTTAATTTCGCTTTAACTTCACTGTCTGCTTGTTCACTTGCACGTCTGCATCACTCATGGGTCGACAACAAAGGTATACACTGTTTGGAATGCTTGTAGCCATGGAATATACAATACAATGCATACATACATGTAGGATTGGAATAAGTACGGCCTTGAAATAATGTCAAGAGTGTCTGGACTTAGAACGAAAGTGACCGTGTGCAAAAGGATTGACTGCAAAGAATATTTATGGTAGAGTCGAGTGAAAGTTTAGGGATGCGTCCAGAGTGGTTGAAGTACCTAGCCCACCGAGGTTATGTGGAAAAGAGGCACGATTAGAAAGGAAAACCTGGGTGTGGAAAAGGACAGAATGAATGGTTTAAACAAGGGTGCAAGGGCGCGGGCGAGTCAGTCTCCAGGAGTCTTTTCGTAGTCTTGAAGAGTGTGTGTCAGTAAGTAGTCTTCAAGTCAGTCAGTCTAAGAAAGATCAGAAGAGCGTGCTCATAGCGAATCTCTCTTAGCCAATACTCTATGTATAAGCTTATTTTATTCTATTAAGAAGCAAACAACACTATTTTAGTAAATCCAGCCAAATCTCGATCCTACATACATCTGTAGCATCCAATGACCTAGACTTGTGAGAAGAGATGGCCTGGCACCAATAGTGTAGTATTTAGCACTAGGATAGCAAAGTGTAGTTATAATCTAGTATAAGGAGGATAGATGCTAGACGTAATGCGGATCACAACAAGGATCTCCGTCCAAGGCGAATTAACTGACGACTCCTTCGAGTCTACTGACCTAGCATCTCTTTTATATTTTCAGATACACTGTACACTCGTACATCTCGCCCAAAGGTTCCATGTACATTTCGAGTACTCATTCGCTCTTTTCACGCTAACAGTTATGTCTGTGATAAATATTCGCCTCACCCTGTTGTTCAGGATTTATATTAAACATTGTCCCATCCTAGGACAAACCTCAGACCTGGAAGACCCGTTACGGTCTTCTGGCAGACAGACTCTAATTACTGTTTTATTTCATGTTCAGGATTTTCTATTTTATCCATTTACGATACACTTTTGCAAACTGTTCTTCATTTCCTCGGGTCACCGCACACGAGGCATTCTTTAGCTACTAAGTTTAGGAACCAGGCAACAGCACCTAGGATTTGGCTGACAATAGGCTTGTAAAAGAAAGGACATGTGCGATGTCACGAATTTTGAAGCCATAAATTAACAGTCACATCTTAAGAAGGTTGACGAACGTGCGGGTGGCCTGCCAACAACCCCACTCTGAGGGAGAGGTTTCCTCCACCAGCGACCTTGTCGTGGAACATGTTCCTCCCCTCTTTGGGGGCAGCAGAGGGTGGGTCCTGGGTCCGAACCTCGGTCAAACAGGAAACCGATTTTCTTTTGACAATGCTTGGCTTTGGAAGATCGTGAATCGCAGAGTCAGTCTTCCACAGTCAGTCAGTCAGTCAGTCGTTCACAAGCAATTATTCAAGAAGTTATTTTACAAGTACAAATCATTCTCAACGACATAACAAGTCTTTGGGAATAATTATTTCCATGGAGTGCTTATTCGCTACATAATTAAATCGGACACAATCAGCTCACGATTGTGTAGCATTATCCAATCTTTGGAACACCGACTCTGAAACCTACCGAAATATTTGATAAATTCGAGGCGAACTAACAGCACACGTTGGTCTTACATCTCAACACACGTGTTTGTCACATCGATCTTACAGTGCAATGGATTGGGTACGTAACATTGGTTGTGATTAACATTGGGGGTGTGTGATATCTCCGACGTGTTTCCATGGTGGTGAATGATTAAATAATTTGGGTCCTTATATCTATGTCTGACCCTTGCTAAGGTTTCACCCAAGTGGTGACTAGGTGATGACGAGTGTATACGAATCAAGGAGCACTGGTAATCAGGACATAAACAGTCCTCCACTTAATTTGGGACGTTCGGTCCAGGGGCCGCAACAGTATTTTTAAGTAAAATCTGTATATCCTTAAAACCCTACTTTGGTTTCAATAAAGAAATCCTTTGCTACCAGAGCACAGTCAAAAGAAGTCTAATCCAGCCATCCTGGGGACCCTTTTCCAAGAATTACAATACAAAATATCAATCCACATCAAACTATACACCGATGCGTCCGCAATCATCGTTTATACAAATCCCTCATTTTCTGAATTGATTTTGGACTTAATCCGCCATATTGAATTTGATAACTCGAATGTTAAAGTTTCGACTTAGATTCGGAATCAGCGACCCCGAAAATAGGGTATAGCCAAAATTTATAAAAATTCACGCACTTTTTGATTTTTGGTCAGTTTTGGTACACTCCTGGCCCACTGTGCGATAACTTAAAATCCAAACCGGCTTTGCATATTCAATCGTTAGTGGACAATTGACCCAAAAGTTCGTTGTATCAATGTCCAAAAATGCCAAAAATTCTATGCAGAAGCAACCCTAAGAAGCAATTCGTTAACAACAATCTGGGTGTCTTTCCATATCGCCATTGAAGGTAATAAAAGTGGCTAGTAACTTCCTCGACTAACTCCAATAAAAGACGACTTTATCAAGAAAAGCATCGCACTCCCTTCAAGACACGACCAGGTTGTAGTCCTAAGGATTATACTGGATCATACGAAGCTTACCCACCGATATCACTTTAACATGGAAGAACCACCAACCTGTGAATCATGTAACACCTCCCTGACGGTTGAACATGCTATCATATACTGTAGAAAATACCTCAGAGGAAGACAACATCATATCATAAAGCTTCCTAGAAGGCATCCCAAAGGAGTCTAAGACAATCCAGAACCTACTGCGTCACCTAAAACAGACTCAACTCTACAACAAACTGCAAACTTGACTCGTAGTCTCTAATAATCCACAAAGTAGTTGATGCGACTTTAAATAATGAACAAAAGAAAAGTGAAAAATATTAAGAAAATTCGTTTGAGAAGGCCTATAAGGCGTCTTCTGTGATCTTGAGTGAGTATCCTAGTTGCCTAACCCCCTACGGAGCAACTTAATTATGATCCGGAGACTTTATACTCGGTTCAACGAGAATTTGCAGGAAATATAAACACAGTTGCATGCAAACGACGCTTGATCAGAGCAGGGTTGAAACGTAATATCCAGATCCATACACGGTATGCGTACCTGGCTGTGAATGCGTCATCCAGAAGCCTTGCTGAGGGGCCGCTGAAAAGCCACTTACCTGTGGCCGCAGCGTCGATCACGTGAATTTTCTGTTTACTTTTCCTGTGAATTCTCATCGACTCAGCGATTGTATAGGCGACCTTCTTGGTCGAAGGACTAGGGAAGAATGAGAGTAAAAGGAAAGGAAGGGTGAGTTTCGTCCTGAGCCTGCTACTCTTCAGTCATGGGCCATGGAGACTAACGGTTGAATCTCATATCCTAGCCAGACCTGAAGTGACCCAAGAATAATACGCTAACATCGGACACCTCCCCGGGCGTACTCCTTCGGGCAACACAGGGTCAAGGGCAGTTTGACTTCCTCGTTGGTTGGACCATGTCAATTTCATTGGCAGATGAGGAATCTCGCATCCAACACCTGTCAGTGTGTCACAAAGGCAAGGAATGACACTGAGCAGTGCAATGCACTAAGCAGCTCCGAAACAGACATAATACTTGCTATTTTTCAGTAAGACTACCCAACGGGCTAGTGGATAACAGGCCCGTGCCTAATAGGCCAATGGGTAACAGGCCTGTGCCTAACAGGTCATCAAACGTGGAATATCGTAAGAAATTTATGTGTAGGAATGGGTATGGCGAGGATAAAGTATTCTCCTTTTCTTAATAATATTTGTTTTATATTAGATATTGTAGGACATTTTTAGACGTCACCAGGTATAGAGGTACCGTTACCGTCTGGCGGCCAGACGAGTCTCGGGAAGTTGGGGCCAGGCCACGTGAGGTAGCTTCGCTCAACCCCGGTTTTCCTCATTGTAAACTGGGGATAACGCGTCCGTGGGCACCTCTCGGGAAGGGTCCCCGCGTGGGTGACCTTTCGGAGAGCCTAACCCGAAGGAGGAATCCCTTCCACCTCAGAGCGTTACGTGGAGGAAGCTTTCTCCTCCTTTGGAGGATAGAGGCGAGTTTTGAGATAGTCGTTAGAGAGTTGAGGTAGTCCTTGAGAGAGTTAAGGCCGAGAGTTGTGATTGCGAGAGTTGCGAGTTATTGAGAGTCGAATCTGAGTATTCCGGGGTACTCTCCAGCTAGTAGAGACTGTGTGACTCTACAATATTATATAACTCGCGACTTTGTCTCTCACAGACTCTCAAAAGCAAGTCTCTTCTGTCTTACTTTCTTATGATTCTCTTGAACTTATTCCTTGGCATCCCTTTTTATACCCATGCACATTACACTCTCATATAACAAACTGCTAAGCGTGTAAAAATTCCAAGTACATTCTGGGAACTATAATTCGTTAATTCTTCCGCACTACTAATAGTCTAGCTTAAACATCCTTCCGATTCACTATCTCACCGTTCCGAAGATTCATCAATTGCGCTGATAGTCACTCGGTTCACTCACCAATACTACATATGTTTATAGGGAACGGAGGGTTCACAGAATACTTGCAACAAACCCTGAATTTCCTTAATTCCCTTTGGGGATTAGTGTGTAATTATGGTCGCTATAGTTTGAATTGCGAATTTCCGAAAATACGAGCGTAGCCACGCATCCGAAACTTGGTCTTTGTCAACGAGCTAAGGACCCAAACTGCTTTGGGCCTTTTTCGAAACATTGTAAGGCTTTTCTTTCACAGTGCGTCCTATTGGAAAATATTTTCAGTTCAGCTCAAAAATCAATATTGATTGAACTGCGTATGAACAAACGTTCTGGGATGCAATATAATTTCCTTAATGCTACGTGTCTACTTTAAGAGTGACTGTTGGACAGCATCGTTCAACCGTCTGTAGCGACCAAGTTCTTACCCTCGCCAATAGATGGATTCCTACTTGAAGATAGTTCGAGGACTTTCTCGCAAGTCCTCGGTGAAGTCTCGATCTTCCTTAACCACTTGCGCTATAAAGACGTGCCATGCACGTCGAGATGCTTTTGTTCCAGAGCCGCCAGCGACGTGTATACCACGTCAATGTAACGTCCTACCGCATGTTATATTGTAGAAAGTGGTACGACAACCGAAAGTTAAATCGTAGCGCAAGTGGTTAAATAGAAGTTCCTATGCCTACTAATTATCCCCGGTCTAGTCTGCTAGAAGAAAGCCTTACTGACGAGTCTACTATAGCAGACCCGGGACGAAACGCATCCCTTCCTTTTTTCCATCGTCTTTTTACCTACTACCCTACCAATAGCAACGACGACCACGGGAATAACCAATAGGCCAGCACCATAGGACACCAGGCCCATCATAGGAACCACAAGTCAGCTCAGCGCAAAGACGTCAGCAGCTCGCAACAAGCGCCTCCGCTCGAGTACATCGAGTGTTACGTCGCGATTGAATTGTGTTATGTATTCGGACGGGTTGTAAATCCGTTTCGCGACCTCGCAATGTTGCCCGCCAAATTAATATTGGGCAACTGTTTCAGTTGCACGAGCGAAAAGTAGTCGTGTCTTCGACGATTCGAAGCAAACTGGTGTATCTGCCGATTCTATGAGAACTGGTGTCTCTGATGATTCTAAGTGAACTGGTGTCTGAAGTGTCGAGAGGAAGTCCGAAAGGAAGTGAGCTCCTCGATCTTCCTGAGATCGGCCTTTGCAAAAATCGGGAGCTCGCCAAATATGATTGGCTGTCTTTGACCAAGGGCGTTCCCATGGTTCGCGAATCGGTGACCTTGGAGAAAGGGAAGGTTCCCCCAAGAAGCAACGATAGCGGAGGAAACCCTCTCCTCCAAGGTGGAGTACCTGGGGTCCACCCGCGCGCTGGTGACCCCATCGGTCGTTTATTACCCCTAGCGAGGGCCTGAGGCTTCCAACGTGTGCGGACCACATGGAGCCCTCAGGCCTATTGTCAGCCAAGTCTTAAGACCCGTCGCCTAATTTCGTCAAATTAGGGAATTCCAGGATTCTCGTGTTTCGCGACAGAGAAGTCAGAATAAAAGGTAAAAGCATTCAAACATGCTGAAGGCATGGAGAGGAAAATTCCGATGCCGAATTGTTTGACCCTAAGACCTGGCTGTTGGAAGACCGTAACGGGTCTTCCTTGTTCCACGACGGAACATCGAGTTAACTATTGTTCTCTTATGGAGGTCCTTCCCCCACCATCGTGTTTGAAGTCAGATGGTCACAGGTATCCCTCCGTGGTGGCGTAGCTAGAATGAACAAAGGAAAAGGAAGGAGGATGGATGGATGCGTTTCGTCCCGGACCTGCTAGCGGACTCATCAGTATGGCTACCCTAGCAGGCCCTGCCTTGGACACTGGGATTCTATTGGAAGGTCGGGAAGTTATATATATAGGAATTAGAGGTTTTCCAAGGGCTTGCGAGAAAGTCCTGAAAGTTGGAATCCACCTAGCGGTGAGAGTGAGAATCATGATCGCTATATACTTAGCATGTCGAATGCCATGGGAGTCACCGGTGACCGGTGCGTCCAGATTGATAGAAATATAAATAATTTAAACAAATATCGATATTTAGAAATTTTTATTATTACCATCGTTAATTCAATGGTGACCCCCGTCGCAATTAACGTGTCAAACATGGTTATACATTGTAACTTATATATTGCGGATAATACTTCAACATTATATGCATCGTATAATAGAAAATTAATCGTGGCGCCGTGGACAATCCCTGTAAACTGGCGTGGCATTCAACGTGTTAATAAACCTCTCCCTTGAAGACAGAATATTTTGGAGTAGTATCTATCCTAAACCTGATCTCCACCTCCTACACGTCTGAGAATTGGCGTGTAGTGTTGCGAGTTGCCCGTAATTGGACAAAGTAATCGATTGCTCTTTGAGAGTTGCTATGTAGCAGAATTTATTTACGATTTATTAAAAATTTCATTTTCATCGTACTAATTGTCTTTGGTTGTCTGCTCTTTGTCTTGTCCGCCATGTCTTAGGCAACGTTGAAACCTTAGAAAAGTGTATTCCTGAAGAATGAAAGTGGTGAGAAAAGGGTGTGAAGGAATTCGGGAATTTCCCAATGTTGTGTCGTGTTTAAGGTTACCCTGGGTGCTAGCCAGAAGATCGGGGTATCCGGCATGTCCATCAGGCTGCAAAAAATGTGGTAGACAGACTCAGGCACTCAAACTGCGAGTAGGAGGTTAGCTCGACAGTGATTTACAATCCATTTGATATACAGGGTGTTCATTCGAATACTTGAAATGTATATTTCGAAAAAAGTTAATTATAAAAGATAGATGCAAAAGTTTCTGGATTTTAAGGGAGAAATACAACTGTGAAATTCATTTCTCATTTGGTGAGAGTGTTTATGGCTGTTTCAATGCCAGTTTTCTTTTTTCATACAGCAACTGTATTTAAAATGTTATAAAGAAATTGTATAACAAGTCATAAATTATAACTATATTTTTATTTACAGATCTATGCAAAAAACAAAGGGAGGTAATGTTTATATTTGACAATTTTATTTTTCTGTTAGAATTTAGCATTGCTAAGAAAGTATTATATTTATAAAATAAGAATTTCTTCACTTCGATTGCCTGAAAAATAAGGGATAATAAATAACAAAAGAAAAGAAAGGAATTGTATAAGAAAGCTAATCAATGCAAATGAAATTTCTTTGATTTCTCGATAAAATTAGACTGGTTACATTTTAATTTTTATATAAGATGCTTTCATTACAAATTCACACATAGTCTATTTAAATTACACATAATTTTGAACATATCTAATAGAATATATAAAGTACAAAATGCAATTTGGAAAAGTGTATATTCCCTTGATATACAAAGAAAAAGGAAAAAGAAATAACAATGACTTAAGAAAAAAAATTAAATAGAGAACAATAGTAGAAAAAGAAATGTATTTCTATTTTATTCTATTTTATTACATAGCTCTTTTGAAACCATTCAAATCAGACTTGGTCATTTTAAGAAGTTTTCAAATTAAATACTTTAAGATTAACTCTTAAAGTAATTTCAAAAATAATCTCATTTCAAAATGATACAAATATTACATAAAGTAAATCAGTCGAAAAGTAAATGAATATATTTGAAATTAAATGATTTACTTGTTATTTATAATGATTATAATGGGTGTTTATTATTTCTTATTTGATTTTGATGGAAATGACTGGATTTCTGCGACCACTAATATACGTTTACTACAATTATTCACTGTTTAACAATTGTATTAAATATTATTTCAGAAATAAATTCTCAATTGAGAAGTAAACGTTAATTTTTTAAATAGTTAATTATTGATTTATCGTTTAATTTACCAAGCCAGGAACATAATATTATTTGAAACACATTACTTCTCCAATAATAATTAACAGTAATTAAAATAATTACCTCTACGTTATTATTTGAAATAAATTTCCTGTTTCTTTTCGATAGATTAAAAATAAAAAAATCATTTAGTTACACGCTCTTAATACCTACTGTATTTTGAATTTCAGCGAAACTAACGCGATTGTAGGCTTTTAAAGGCTGTCGAAGGATTTACCTACGTTCTAGGTCCTTACATTTTTTCCGCTTTAGAAATGCAATTTTTAATTAAATTCTTTTAAGTCTATCTATACACTTCTCTGAAAGTATTTAAAAAATTTTTGTAATCTTTAACATAGTAATAATTTATTAAAGACTTTAATACTTTAAAAATTTTAGTAATTATTACACTGTTCAACTCGAATTTTAATTCGTAATATGTATCCATTGGATAATTCTAGTAGACTCTACTTTCCTGGAAACGAATCCGTAATTGCAATTGCTCTATCAACGCGTTTTCTCTAAAAACATACGATTTTTGGTTAAAATTAAGTATTACATAAAATGTAAGAACATTAGGAGGTTTATTTTTATTTTACAAGTTAGGCGAGAGTATCTCGTGTTTATCAATGTCCATAATTATAATTATATCTGTTTTTGAATAACTATTGGGTTGGCAAGATAGTAATTTCAGTTTTCATCAGTAAATAATGTTATGCTCATTTAGTTATTCTTTTGTCAATGTTAGAACTTTTGTCTTCTGAGATGTGGTAGTCGATACCTTCAGGTTGCTATTTCGTGAAATTCCGTGTAATTTCGTTTATAACTGTCAGTTCACTATCAGTCTTATCATGGAGTGCAAAAATAAGCATTTTCGACACATTTTACTTTTTTATTTTCATAAAGGCAAGAATGCGGCTAAGGCCCACAAAGAGATATGAGAAGCTTATGGTGTTGATTGTTTAACAGAACGTATGTGTCAAAATTAGTTTAAAAATTTTTGTTCTGAAGATTTTTCACTGAAAGGTACCCACAACGTTCTGGTCAACCTTCTGAGATTTACGCACTTGGTTAAGTTGTTTGCAGATAAAGACCAGAAATTCTATGGGCACGGAATCATGAAGTTACTAGAAAGATGGCAAAAGGTCATCGAATAGAATGGAAGATATTTGACAGATTAAAATTTTATTTACTGTATAGAAAAGATTGAGTTTTATTTCACACTAAAAGACCGAAAGTACTTTCTTGCCAACCCAATATAATTGGTCATCGAAATTTAAAAATAAGTCACAGAGGACAATGAAATGTGGTATAGATTGTGCGTATTTATGTAATGTATGTAAGAAGAGAGAACAAATCAGAGAATAGATCAGAGAATTCAATATTCATTGCGAGTAAACTTGTGAACGAGTAACGTGCGAAAGAGTAAACATAATTTGACATACTTCATCGATAACTTTTACTCTGTACAATAACATTGTTAAATTAATATTTAATAAATTAATTTAAATATAACATCCACGACTAACAATTTCTGTACAAAATTCCTGCATTATTATAAAAAGTTCTTCATCAAACACGAATTTGCTACAAAGTATCGTATTTTGTAGGCTTTTCCGAAGAAGAAATCATGGAACAGAATTGTCGAAACAGTTTTCAAATCGATTAGATGGTTGGTAACACGTATACGGGGTTTCACACCCACGCTTTCGTTGCTCGCTCCTGTAGTGCCGTAGTCCTGTAGTGCAGTGCCGTAGCTACGCGTAATCCGAGTACCAAGTGCAACGGAGCAGATATAAGAGAGTCCACGAAAAACAAAAATAAAATTTTGACAAAGTTCAAAGGGAATATTGAAAATTTACAACAGATTGGGAATACCTTAAACTGAGTATGCAGCTCTTTGTTTGGTAGGAAAAGAAGGTATATAAACCTGAAACGAAACGCATTTGTAAGGAAAGCAAAATAAAAGAGAAACGAATATAATGTGCAAAGCTTAACTGAATGGAACGAAGAAACCAACGATGAGGCATAAACAAATCAACGATAAGACATTCGAATATTGTAGAATACGAAAAGAAATCGCGGATCGGCTATTGCCAAAAGCAAATTGTAAACCGATCGATATCTTCTAGAAGCAAATCGAAAAGTTATTCTATATAACAAAATTAATAAACAAAATTGCGTGGCTCCCCTACGGGGAGGTGAAGCGTAGATTAAGGAAAGCATAAAAGCGTAGTCCTTGACAACCAAAACAGAGTCCTTAGAAATCGATTGTGAGCAGCACAAGCGTGAGTCGCTTGGTGCTGGAAAGAGAGTTTTAAAAGAGTGTGGCTTTGTGTGTTTTCGTTATCTTGGTGTTCTTTTCCTAAGTTAAATCAGTTCACGAGTTTTGAGTTTGTGTTATCGTGTTCTTGTTCTTTCGTCAATTCTCAATTCTTAAGTCGAGTAATTCAATTGGATTTACCTCTCTTATTTATGTAAAAAATTAGCTCACCACGATAATTATTCGAAGATAATGTAATTGAATTTTTCAGTCAAATCCCATTAAAATTGTAATGGCTATAGCAATTTAATGTGATTTTCCTCTCTTATTTATGCAAAAAAATTAGCTCACCACGATATTAGTCGAAAATGTCAACATAATTGAATTTTTCAGTCAAATTGTAATGGCTATAACAATTCTATAGGATTTACCTCTCTTATTTATGTAAAAAAATTAGCTCACCACGATAATTAGTCGAAGATGTCAATATAATTGAATTTTTCAGTCAAATCCCATTAAAATTGTAATGGCTATAGCAATTCAATAGGATTTTCCGCCCTTATTTATGTCAAAAAATTAGCTCACCACGATATTAGTCGAAAATGTCAGCATAATTGAATTTTTCAGTCAAGTCCCATTAGAATTTTAATGGCTATAGCAATTCAATAGGATTTACCTCTCTTATTTATGGAAAAGAATTAGCCTACCACGATATTAGTCGAAAATGTCATTTGAAATACTCGAATACTCGTCTACTCAAGACCTTCAGTATTCGCTTTCCTACGATATTTCAAATAAAATAAATAACTAAATTAATAGGAATAATGTGAAAGAAAAAGCACGTTGTACGTGATTCTATCTAAAATTAACAAAGAGTATTAATAAATAGGGAAAGTTGGAGTGGCAAAGCGTTTGCTCGTATTGATCGTAAATTTCAAGAAGTTTCGCTTCGTAACTGTCCTCGGACGATAATTTTTTCCCACCCCTGTTTGTTTCAGTTGGGCAAACTCGCCGTGCAATATTAATTCTCCTCTATTTTCATTAGTTTGCCAGGGCTCGTTCCTCTCGGCGCGAGCAGCCCTAACCTCTTCGTCAAACGTTTCCAGGTTAAGGGAAACTTTTCCTTTCCTCCCTCCGGGTTCCGAGTTGCCGGCATGAATTTTAAAACTCACCCCCGCCGTCAGTGGTACTCTAACTTTTTCGCGACCCGCCCTTTCACACGCGTAATTGTAATCCCTCCGTGGTCTCAGCTCGACAGGTAAACAGGTAGCTGATTATTTCGTTCCCCCCAACCTCCCACTCCATTTTGACTTCTTCTCGAGTGACGCTCGAATTTTGCGCGAGTGTAAATTTTACCCTTCGACTTTCCTGTGGTCGAATTAATATTCTGTACTTGAAGTCCCTGTGAACTTAGCACAATAGTGCTTGCTTTAATGTTAAACTTACAGGAGTTAACCTTACTAGATTTATCTCGTAGTCTTTAAAATCTCTCGCAGTTGGCAGCGTGAGAGGGAAAAGAGAGGTTCTTGTCAGACAAGAAGAATTAAAAGCAAACAAATGATTAAAAGAATTGTCGAAACAGTTTTCAAATCGATTAGATGGTTGGTAACACGTATACGGGGTTTCACACCCATGCTTTCGTTGCTCGCTCCTGTAGTGCCGTAGTCCTGTAGTGCAGTGCCGTAGCTACGCGTAATCCGAGTACCAAGTGCAACGGAGCAGATATAAGAGAGTCCACGAAAAACAAAAATAAAATTTTGACAAAGTTCAAAGGGAATATTGAAAATTTACAACAGATTGGGAATACCTTAAACTGAGTATGCAGCTCTTTGTTTGGTAGGAAAAGAAGGTATATAAACCTGAAACGAAACGCATTTGTAAGGAAAGCAAAATAAAAGAGAAACGAATATAATGTGCAAAGCTTAACTGAATGGAACGAAGAAACCAACGATGAGGCATAAACAAATCAACGATAAGACATTCGAATATTGTAGAATACGAAAAGAAATCGCGGATCGGCTATTGCCAAAAGCAAATTGTAAACCGATCGATATCTTCTAGAAGCAAATCGAAAAGTTATTCTATATAACAAAATTAATAAACAAAATTGCGTGGCTCCCCTACGGGGAGGTGAAGCGTAGATTAAGGAAAGCATAAAAGCGTAGTCCTTGACAACCAAAACAGAGTCCTTAGAAATCGATTGTGAGCAGCACAAGCGTGAGTCGCTTGGTGCTGGAAAACTTTGTGTGTTTTCGTTTCTTTATCTTGATGTTCATTCCTAAGTTAAATCAGTTTATGAATTTTGAGTTTGCGTTATTGCGTTCTTCTTCTTTCGTCAATTTTCGATGTCTCAAGACCAGTTTTCGCCATCATACAGTATTATACGAAATATTTAAATTCTCAAATAAAAATGAATAGAAACGAAAAAATAAAATCTGAAAGAGGAAAAAGTAATTAAAACCTGAAATGGAAAAAGAATTATTACCTGAAAGAAAGAAAGAAAGATTACATTTGAAAGAAAAAATTATTATAACTTAATTATTTAATAATAATAAATAATAGGTGGGATGTGAATGGGGTGGCCATGCACAACCTGATTTCGGCTCCTCCCCTCCGCACAATGAAAATTTTAATGTCACAATTTCGAAGTCAAACTAACAAATGAATTTATATTTGATATCTTTTATATAGCCATCGAAGATCGACAGAAATTTCCGGATTTTACCGATTTCATTAATTACTACTTTTCCGCTGCAATAGCCAACAATTTAGTAAATTTTTCAATTTTATTATAAATATAAATTGTGAATAATTTGTTATTATTGTAGAATAATTTTAGGAAATAGGTATAAAAAATCAAATCCTAAATGCTGAATAGTGCGTGCTTCGGTGTTTATTTGCTCATTTGTTCTAGTGGAATTTCTATGTTCGTGTCACTGGATACGAGACATCGTTGAAAAGCCTATTTAGGTTCTTAGGCTTCGGCACTTAGGATCTGACTGCTAGGCGGGCCGCAGGAGGTCGGGGCCAGGTCACGTGAGGTGGCCTCGCGCAACCTCGGCTTTTCCCGGCACAAACCGAGGGCGGAGGGAGACTAACTCTGAGGGAGGAGCCTCCTTGTTGGAAGGCAACGATATGTATGCGTGTGTGCGTGTGTGGCGAGTGACTGCTATGGTGAAAGAGGCGATGCGTCTTTTCGTTTGTTATTTTTCTTTTATTTCAGTCAGTCGTGTCCGAGTGACAGAATAGAACACATTCACTGCATAGAGAAATATAATCATACATTGTATAACCTTTGTTAATTTTAATAAATATATTTTAATAAAGAAAAATGCAACACTCCTCCATCCTTGACCTTGGAGGAGGGAGCTTCTCCTCTTTCGGAGAGGCGCTTGTCTTCTGAACGGGCTTTAAAAGGGCCTGTCCTCGAAGACAAGAGTTAGTTGCTAAAGTCAGTTGTGTAGTTGCTAGTTAGAGAATTGGTTGTCAAGAGTTGCTAGTTATTAGTTAGTTGTTAGACAAGAGTGAGTTGATCGTCGAGATTAGTCAGCGATTAGAAAAATTAATCGGTTAAGAATTAAAAGTGGTTAATCAGTTGTCGGTTGTCGTTGCCTATTGAAGGCTTATCGAAGATTCACTAGCTCTGACTTCGTCTTTCACCACCTTCCACCTTGATCCCACATAACGTCGAAAATTCGTTTCGAAATTCTTATAATATTTGAGGTCTCGTCCGATATTTCTACATTGTCAATATTAATTTGTTGTTAAGAATACGCGTAATGATTTATAAACTTTTCGTAAATTATAGGTATATTTTAAAAGAAGTACATTATAAGTATAAGTAATAACCAATAATTTATTACTTTTTCCACTTTTGTTATAAATTTAGGTTACCAACAATTTGTTACTAAATATAAATTTGAAAATTTATGCATGTTTTATAAACTGCAACTGCATTCGCATTTCCATATGATAAATTTCCATGATACGCGTATGTACATCAAAATATTTTCATTTCCCCCGTATTTTTGAATAAAATGAAATATTGCACGAAAAGTGAAAACATTAGGAGATTCATTCTCATCTTAGAAGTTAGGTGGGAGTTTATTTTTCAACAACTTTATATTAAAAAGTCATTGGTATTTATGTATCGAATAATAAAACTGTTTCAAGTTACAAGTGATTTAGAGCAAATTCTTATAATTTTGCGATTAATATAAAAAATTTCATGAAAACATGTACGTGTTACGTATGTAAGAAGTGAAATCTACTGAACGACGATTTGGTGTCTATTACGCGTGACTACGGCCCTGATGGAGCTTCATGTGCAAATAATTGCTGCGTAGCGGGAAAATCCCGCTTATGGGTTGCCGATAAATATTTTACCGTCCTGTTAACATTGAAGACCATGCTAATATTGTTTCTGCGTGGTTTCCTCTTCAGGAAAGCTGAAGAACAGAATACGCTCCAAATACGTATCAAAATACGTATCAAATTCGTATCATGCAACGACCTTTTCGTAAAAAATGCAAGAATATGTGTAGGAAGTACGCTCAGAGACTGATTTTTAAACTTTGATTACCAATTATAGTTATTCAGAAACAGAAATAATTATAATTAGGGACATTGATAATGTAGGATGGCGAAAACAAGTTTAGAGACACTAAAAATTGACAGAACAAGAACAGAATAACACAAACACAAAACTCATAAAACTAATTTAACGTACTAGAAGAACACCAAGATAATGTAACAAAAACACACAAAGACTCACTCTAATTTAACTCTCTTTCCAACACCGAGCGACTCGCTCGTGTCGGTCACAATTAATTTCTAAGGACTCTGTTTTGGTCATCAAAGGATCTGCTTTTATGTTTTTCTTCACCTACGCTTCACTTCCCCATAGGGACCACGCAACTTAATTTTGTTCCCCAAAATAACTTTTCCATTTGCTTCTAGAAAATATTGATCGGTTTATAATTTGTTTTTGTTGGCAATGATGAATTCGCTATTTCTTTGCAAATGGTACCCTACAATAAACTCGGGATATTCTCATCTAACATACAGTCAGTCACGAAAGTCTTTGTACATCCCCTAAAACGAATCATTTTAAAGAAAATACATAACAATTTCCGATAATATTATGTTCATCTATTGATATATACGATATTATTAATTAAACTATATGAGAAATTATTATTTTTTTTTTTAATATTTTATACTTATTTACATTATATGACTGTCTGTATAAGACAATAATGAACCTCCTAATGTTCTTACTTTTTATGTAATACTTCATTTTAGACAAAAATCGCGCCTTCTTAGAGAAACTGATGGTTATAGAACAATTTCGATTACGGATTCGTGTTTAGAAAAGTAAACTTTCGAAGAATTATCTAATGGATATTATAGATTACGGAGGAAGTTAAAATTTGTTGGGCAGTGTTGTTATTAGAAAATTAAGTTATAGTACATATATTAAGAAATAATATTTTTTAATGTAATACAATATAAAATTATATATTGCGTTATAAAATAATTAAAAATTACAAGTCGCAATACTTCCAACAAATTACTTTTTCAGAGACTATAGTCTAGCAAACTCTTTGCAGTGAACTTAGTTTTCCTCTGTGTGTGTAATAGGATATCGTACCCTTTTCCTACGTTTATGACAACAAGCGTATTCAGGAATTTTCTTGTTTCCACGGGCACCATAATTCAGCTGTCACGTTAGTCCTTTTTCCACTAGTATTTCTCATTCATTCTGTATGAGTCACTCTTTTGTCAAACCGATTAACTCCACGAAATACAACATAGAAATTTATTTTTATTTTTTTAATTTAATTTAAAGGTAAATTAAACCTAATTTACTAAATTTTTTAGAAATTCACAAAATGAATGCCCATTGTTAGGTTTAAGGTATATATGAATAAAAATTGTCAAAAATTGTAAGGTATAAATGAATAAAAATTTAATTTAAAGGTAAATTAAACCTAATTTATTAAATTTCTGAAAAATTCAAAAAATAAGTGCCCATTCTGTTAGGTTTAAGGTATACATGAATAAAAATTGTCAATTTTTACTGTATTTAAGAAAATATTCCAAAGCTAATAACATTTTCTCATATTTTCCTCTTAAAATTAAATGTGATTTATTATCGTATAATTTGTTTCTTTCTATCGAGAAGTATTACTTTGATGTTACTTCAGGAACATAAAGAATCATATGATGTGTTACAACGTTATTTCTACTGTAGTAAAAACTTAATTAACATGACATGACTTCATATAGTGCCCAGTATTATCAAACTAGGAACGTATATGACGCAATAGTAATATTTCCGGGTTGATATTATTAGCATAATATTAGCAATGCCCTTGGCAAACAGTTGCAACGTCCGATGTAAAATTTAATGTAAATATTAATCCAAGGCAAATATAATTGATCCTCAAATGTTCGCCTAATTAAATTTATTTCGTATAATATGAAAAATGAAAAAACTGATGATTTTTTATAAATTATATAAATACTTTATAGAAAGTAAAGTTAAAAAGAATAGTTGTTCTAACCAGGAAGGTATTCTAATACAATTGAAATATCAGGTTTTCTTCCTTTATTTTCTTTATGTCCAATTATCCATATATAAATAGTTAAAATAATTATGTAAATTAATTTAAAAAAGTGTTATAACTTTTAATATTTCTAAGCCAATTACTATATAGCATAATATATAAATACAAATATATGCTTATATATGAATTTTTTATTAAAATATGCATAATCTTTATGTATACCCTTATCTACATCCAATTATTATTAACATATTGTGGGCAATATATTTCTGATCTTCAACATTGATAACTATTATATTGTATATGAGTGCCACTAAAAAAAAGGTCGGGATCAAACATTTTTTTGAAAACTACAATTTGTTGAAATTTCGTTCTAATCGGTTATTAATACTTCAGTAGCATTTCTTATAATATAGAAAGTACATACACGTTCATGTAAGTACATCAAGATAGGTCTGTTTGCAAATGAAATGAAGAAGTTTGGATTGCTAAAAATTGAACAATAATTCAAAATTTGATAGTTAATTAGGACCTAATAGAAAAACGACGATACAAATTTTAACTCTGAATTTAAATGAATGTATAGCGCGTATCATTTGTGTCTGATAAGAAATTTCGGGAAAGGGAATGCAATTGAAACATTCAACTCATGCTCAGAATTTTCAGGTACCTCGACAAATTAAATTATTAACGAATAAATATTACATAGAAAATCTAGTTCCCTCAAAAACCTATATATATATATTACAATATAATACAAAGCAAACAGTGATATAAATATATATAAAAGGAAGAGATAACTCAAAACGACTCTAAACGACTCTCCCTAAGACTTCTTTCGATCTCTCGCAGGAAAGCTTCATACAACACTCCTCTCTTGAGAGGATCCTTTCTCGCGTTCCCTAATTTTCCTTAAAACTACCCTTACCTCTTTGGTAGCTAAAAGTATTGCAGACCCATCTGTGGACTCTTCGTCGGCGAACGTTTCCCCAGTGGGTCTGATTTTCATCTTGTCCACTCACTTTCACTGGATTTCTCTTTTACGTCCCTTTTTCGTTTAGGGTCTTGAAGTCTACGATACTACAATAGATATAAAGGGCCTATCTTAACCTTCCATAGAACGAGACCTTAAAATCAATGATTCTCTTACAAAAAAATCTCGCAAGAAGATTCGGGTTCACTTTTTCTTACACAATTATAATGATGGGGCAGACGAATTTTCATTGATGATCTAAGAAGTTACATTTACAAATTGAACTGTATATATCGCATGACGAAGAGAGAAAACGAGAGATTGTACTTATAGTTAGGCTGAATAAAACAGAAGCATTAAAGTATAGTTAGTTTGAACGATATTGCGCATTCGTAAATTATTATACAAATATATTAGTACTTCATGTTAATTATTTTATTAATTATAATATTTTGCTATAATTATATCATTAATATATAACGTTATATTAATATTAAACTTATTGACAGTAAATATATACATATTTTTACTATATGACTAGTGCATAAATAAAAACTATTTCATTTTTTATCCAGTATTTTATTATTTTATTTATATTTGTAGTCTATAATCTAGTATTTTATCTACAATTTTTTACAAAATACTAGAATACATATAATATTTAATTTAGTCTATATAAAATAATTTCTAAATAACTTTGAATAATTTTTTACTTTTAAGCAATTACAGAGAATAAAAGATAAATGATAGGTTTGTAGCTTGGGATATTTGGAAATTAGTAATGCATATTTCATACCTATCCACTGCATTTTTTTTTTTTTTTTTTTTTTTTTTTTTTTTTTTTTTTTTTTTTTTTAGATATGGAATTTCCCATTGTAATTTTTCCACAAACTGTAATAGTAATGTTTCTTACAGTCAAAACAGATGTTTATGGCTTTATTATACTTACAATATCTTGTTTGACATGTCATGAACAGACATCAACTTTTTAATCCATGGACACTTTATCACCGTGTAAACAATCGGTGTTAAACTTTTAATTAATATTGGAAAAGAATGGGAAAGTACGCAGGGCAGTTTCAGCTTTAGATAATCACGTATTTAATCAGCTTCTATGAACGTGTGTGTTAGAATAGACGTAGAAATTTATGACGTGGTCTGAAAGGGTTTAGATGTAGTGGGTGAGTTTTCCCACTGTGGAAGAAAACCCGAAAATCCTGCGTCTGTTGTCGAAAAGAGACGTATCCTGTCGGACGTGCTTCCTCAAGTGTTTACAGAATAAATAAAATTTAACCTCTGTTACGATACGGCTAGTTTCATTTTACCCACCCTTCCATTTTTACTAGGCTCCCTTTCTAATTCAACAGTGTGCACACTGCTGTATTTTACAATAGACTGGTCGGTTTAGAATAAATGTGATCCACATGTACTCTTGACAATGTTAACACTAACCGACCGCACGCCTCAGAGCGGACTATACGGTTTCCACCGCGCTCGGGGAACCCGAATAAGAGGCCTTAAAAATTGGTGAATTTTATTATATGTTGTGTTTTATAGAAGCAGTTCGTCAGTAATTGCGAACAACTCCAAATGGAGGTAGTGTAAGTAATAACCGAAAACGAGAAACACGTTGCTAAGGCCAAAATGGAAGATCTCCCTGATCGGTCGGCTAAGTGTTAACTATAAATTCCGATTGATAACGTTGTTGCCCTCTTGTTTCGCCATCAACTAACACTAAAACTACCAATCTAGTTAACCCTTTGACTGCCACGCCGAAATCACATGTTTAGTTCAGGACGCCACGTGAAATGCAGAATGCAGATGCAAGATTTGTTTTATTTCTTTGATGTTCTAATAAAAATTTTTAATTGTTCAATGGGGCACTTTTTATTTAAAAGTATCTTCTAATTAGAGGTTATATTCAAAATACACTAACTGTAAATTTTCATTCAATGTTGTTCAATGCAGTTCAAGTAGTTCAAGCCCTCCGGTCACCAATGACCACCGTGACGTCATAGAAGAAACCGTGGCCGGTCATATATGACCAACGTGGCAGTTACAGTTTTGTAAAGAGTAGTCCCAGAATTTTCTGTTTTTTAATTACTAGGAACGTGTACCTGCTTTAAAAAGACAATTAATCTCAACTCATATTGAGATAGCACCGTAATTAATATATTCACTTATCTTCGTGGTACAGACGAGGCTCTCTGTCGCGTCGCGTCGCGATCGAATTCTCGAAATTCCGACGGGTTGTAAGGCTGTCTCGCGACTACGACACGTGTTGCCCGCCAAATTAATATTGGGCAACTGTTTAAGTTCTACGAGCGGAAAAGAGTCGTGTCTTCGACGTTTCGAAGCAAACGTGGCGTATTGTTGATTTGCAGAGATGAACTCTTGCGGCGAAGTGTTTTAAGAGAACTGGTGTCTCTGAGCTCGCGAAAGGAAATGTTTTAGAGAGAACCGATGTTTCTCGGATCTCGTACGGAACTGAGCTCCTCGATCTTCCTAAGATTGGCCTTAGGAAAAATCGGGAGCTCGCCAAATATGATTGGCTGTTTTTGACCAAGGGCGTTCCCTTGGTTCGCAAATCGGTGACCTTGGAGAAAGGGAAGGTTCCCCCAAGAAGCAACGATAGTGGAGGAAACCCTCTCCTCCAAGGTGG
>NW_016910588.1:183645-282176 GCF_001483705.2 Eufriesea mexicana
TTTTTTTTTTTTTTTTTTTTTTTTTTTTTTTTTTTTTTTTAGATATGGAATTTCCCATTGTAATTTTTCCACAAACTGTAATAGTAATGTTTCTTACAGTCAAAACAGATGTTTATGGCTTTATTATACTTACAATATCTTGTTTGACATGTCATGAACAGACATCAACTTTTTAATCCATGGACACTTTATCACCGTGTAAACAATCGGTGTTAAACTTTTAATTAATATTGGAAAAGAATGGGAAAGTACGCAGGGCAGTTTCAGCTTTAGATAATCACGTATTTAATCAGCTTCTATGAACGTGTGTGTTAGAATAGACGTAGAAATTTATGACGTGGTCTGAAAGGGTTTAGATGTAGTGGGTGAGTTTTCCCACTGTGGAAGAAAACCCGAAAATCCTGCGTCTGTTGTCGAAAAGAGACGTATCCTGTCGGACGTGCTTCCTCAAGTGTTTACAGAATAAATAAAATTTAACCTCTGTTACGATACGGCTAGTTTCATTTTACCCACCCTTCCATTTTTACTAGGCTCCCTTTCTAATTCAACAGTGTGCACACTGCTGTATTTTACAATAGACTGGTCGGTTTAGAATAAATGTGATCCACATGTACTCTTGACAATGTTAACACTAACCGACCGCACGCCTCAGAGCGGACTATACGGTTTCCACCGCGCTCGGGGAACCCGAATAAGAGGCCTTAAAAATTGGTGAATTTTATTATATGTTGTGTTTTATAGAAGCAGTTCGTCAGTAATTGCGAACAACTCCAAATGGAGGTAGTGTAAGTAATAACCGAAAACGAGAAACACGTTGCTAAGGCCAAAATGGAAGATCTCCCTGATCGGTCGGCTAAGTGTTAACTATAAATTCCGATTGATAACGTTGTTGCCCTCTTGTTTCGCCATCAACTAACACTAAAACTACCAATCTAGTTAACCCTTTGACTGCCACGCCGAAATCACATGTTTAGTTCAGGACGCCACGTGAAATGCAGAATGCAGATGCAAGATTTGTTTTATTTCTTTGATGTTCTAATAAAAATTTTTAATTGTTCAATGGGGCACTTTTTATTTAAAAGTATCTTCTAATTAGAGGTTATATTCAAAATACACTAACTGTAAATTTTCATTCAATGTTGTTCAATGCAGTTCAAGTAGTTCAAGCCCTCCGGTCACCAATGACCACCGTGACGTCATAGAAGAAACCGTGGCCGGTCATATATGACCAACGTGGCAGTTACAGTTTTGTAAAGAGTAGTCCCAGAATTTTCTGTTTTTTAATTACTAGGAACGTGTACCTGCTTTAAAAAGACAATTAATCTCAACTCATATTGAGATAGCACCGTAATTAATATATTCACTTATCTTCGTGGTACAGACGAGGCTCTCTGTCGCGTCGCGTCGCGATCGAATTCTCGAAATTCCGACGGGTTGTAAGACTGTCTCGCGACTACGACACGTGTTGCCCGCCAAATTAATATTGGGCAATTGTTTAAGTTCACGAGCTGAAAAGAGTCGTGTCTTCGACGTTTCGAAGCAAACGTGGCGTATTGTTGATTTACAGAGATGAACTCTTGCGGCGAAGTGTTTTAAGAGAACTGGTGTCTCTGAGCTCGCGAAAGGAAATGTTTTAGAGAGAACCGATGTTTCTCGGATCTCGTACGGAACTGAGCTCCTCGATCTTCCTAAGATTGGCCTTAGGAAAAATCGGGAGCTCGCCAAATATGATTGGCTGTTTTTGACCAAGGGCGTTCCCTTGGTTCGCAAATCGGTGACCTTGGAGAAAGGGAAGGTTCCCCCAAGAAGCAACGATAGTGGAGGAAACTCTCTCCTCCAAGGTGGGGTACCTGGGGTCCACCCGGGCGCTGGTGACCCCATCGGTCGTTTATTACCCCTAGCGAGGACCTGAGGCTTCCAACGTGTGCGGACCACGTGGAACCCTCAGGCCTATTGTCAGCCAAGTCTTAAGACCCGTCGCCTAATTTCGTTAAATTAGAGATTTCCAGGATTCTCGTGTTCCGCGACACGAGAAGTCAAAGAAAAAAGGTAAAGCATTCAAACATGCTGAAGGCATGGAGCGGAAAATTCCGATGCCGAATTGTCTGACCCTAAGACCCGGCTGTTGGAGGACCGTAACGGATCTTCTTTGTTCCACGACGGAACACTCTCATAACGCGATTAATTCGTACCACGTTATATGAAAACCGCGTTATAAGAAAATCAGAATTAATTGAAATCAGGAAATACGTTCTATGGAAACCGCATTATGAGAAACATAGTAATAAGACAAATCAGATTAAATTATACTTCGTTATATGAAAACCACTGCCGAGTTATATAGAAACCGTGCTATAAGAAATTCGGAAATAATACAAATTGAATGAATTCGTACCGTGTTATATGGAATCTCAGAAATAAATAAATTATTCATAAACCAAGAATATACAAAAATTACATGCTCAAAGTATCAAATTACGATTGATATGGTGAATAAATAAAATTTTATAATAGAAATGGCAATGAATATGTAGATTTTTACGTATTTCAATTTAGATTTATCGAATATAATACGTAGTTCATATAATAAAATTATAAACTTAATTTGATACATATTAGTGACGTATCCTAATTCAAAATAGGATTCCAACTTGTTAAAATTAAACCTTTTGTTACTTTGTTTTATATAATTATCTTTTGGACGTCTATCAAAGCCCTTATTAAAGTCTTTTCTATCGTAAGTTCTCTTATTCATCAATGTGTGAGTATTGGTTTTATGAGAGTGTGAGTGTTGGCTTTATACGTGCGAATGGTATTGAGGTAGAATAAATAAAAGTTATTTGGTGTGATATAAATATAATATATGCATGTTGGCTTTATATGTGCGAATGGTATTGAGGTAGAATAAATAAAAGTTATTTGGTGTGATATAAATATAATATATGCGAATGGAATCTAGTGTGAATGTTGATAAAAAAATGTTTAGAAGAATGTGCCAGAATGAAACATTTATGTGAGAATCGTCAAATAGTAAACATGTGTTAATAAGAGTGAGAGAGAGCGAGAGATAGAGAAGAATTTTCTAAATAGTGTGAATCTTTTCGTTTAAAATATTATACTGCGAATTGATGTCAATATTTAAATATTATTATATAAATATATTAATTTGTTAATTGTTAAAGAACGTGGTAGATATTGGTATTCATTTCTATCCATACAATGGTATTCTATATTTCTTCTTATTTATATTTATCTCTGAAACAAATGTTTTATTCTCAATCACCCTTACGAAACAGCTTCAGTCTGATCAGAATTCAGACATTTTTAGCATGTGGATTATACATTAAGCATCTCACAATTAATTTGTTTTATTATTCATCGTTACTACGAAATATTTGCAGTCAAGCGCCCTTTTCTTCCTAATTGGTTGAAAATCCTTCTCACTTTGGAAATTTTCTTCTTGGTTTTCATAATAGTTTTATTTTATAGTCGTACTTCGGTTGATATGATTAATGAATAAAATTTTGTAATAAAGATGGCAATGTATAATATATGTAGATTTTTACTCAATTACTTTATTCATGTCTGATATGTTTAAGTATCCAGACTACTAGATGCTAGTGTTAAATGCTTGTATCCTTGACCTCCATTGGGACAAAAACTAAGCTTACCTTAGCCCATTTGTATCCAAGCGCGGAATAATCCGCAAACCACGACTGTCTCCTATCACCGAGCGCGGAATAATCCGCGAGCTGTAACTTCTCATTATCAGTTGCTAAATATTCTTCGTATGCGATAGATCACGTTTGATTCTTTTTGTGAGCATCTCACCTACATCAGTTCATTATATTCTTAACAAGTTTTGCTTTTGTTTTATTTTATTTTATTTTTCATTTTACTTATAAAATAATTTTTCTTTTTTTCCTTTTTTATAAAAAACTGTAAAGTGCAATGTTTGCGATGTAATATTGTGTATCAATTGTTTTAAAAAGTACCTTGTTAAATAAACTCCATGTAAAATTCCGAAGTCATTTACTGCACATACAACCGTCTGCGCGCGGTGGCACGGACCAGTCGTCGGGTGAACGTCGCGGATGTTTGGACACGGCACTTCAAATAGGCCATGATGTAAATGGGTTAATCATGTTCATACATGCAGAAACTTGAAGCGACAAAGTAAGATATCAAAATGACCTAGCCAACGTGAGTAATATTCGATTCAATCAGATATTTACTGACAAATTGGATTGTTATATTCTTATTTTCTTCACGACTTGTCACTGATTCACAGGAATCATACTAAATTCAAGGATGCTTTGATGATAAGAAGATTATTCATAGATATTCTACATTGCCACCGTAAGAAAACCGCTGACAGTCGAGCCCAAGCGGTCACCGACAGACGGTTGGCGATTTTGTGCTCGCTATGGTTCTCGATCGTTATGAAATGATCGAGAGCAAGGAGCATCAACAGAGGGAGGACTCAACGCGTGTGGAATCGTCGATCTTGGTTCATAAAGGACCTTTGAGCACAGTAAGATGTTTAAAGAATAAACCTTCTAAGATAAGAAGCTTTCTTTAACACGTTAAGTGTCACGTCGGTCCCCAGGGACCGGCGCTAGACTTTTCGTTCGGGCCCGGCCGATCCTTAGGGACCGGCCCAGACCAGGACCAAAGGATGCTAACTTTGGTGTTAAATTCTTCGCAATCTTTGGATCTAACGTTTGGGAATTTCTGTTATAACAATTGGTACAGTATTTCCGAGTTCTACGAACACTTCGCCCGCCGACGGTGGTCTATTTGACGACCGAGTTTGGGCCTGAACGGAATGGCAAGCAAAACTGGCTGGGCACTTAACGTGTTAATCGTTTGAGTGCTGCAAAGCACTATCGCGGCCATCTTGTCTTGTGCCAAAAATGCGTAGAAGCAAGTTACGCATGATTTTCTCGATTTGTCATTTAAGCTTGTGGGTTCGTTTCTCAGAAACGTCCTCAAGCTACTACCGCTAAATTACGTATAATATCTCAGCTATATCAATCTTCCGTACATTAACACTAGGTTTAAGGACGCTATCTGTATACCTATTTCTAAAGACACCTGTCAAATTGACAGGTAAAGGAAACCACGTGCCTTTTCTTCTTTAACGATTAGTTTAATTTAAAAACAATTATATATTATATTAACGGTCTTAATATAAGTTAACTAAATCTGTTACCATCGTATAATTGGAGCAATCCTTCCGTCAAATTGACGGGTTCCGTAAATTTAGTGTTAATGTCAAAAAAGACAATAATGGAAATATCCGTTCCAAATTGGTATAGCAGGACATCAATTGACACATAAACTTCTTATACCCTCCTAAATATCTCGAATACTGTTTTGGAAGTCGAAGTACTTGTACTTTTAAGCTCGACTGACTTTACGAGCACATTATACCGTTATACTAACCATACTGGGGTACACATAGGATTAATGTTAACTATTTAACCTTCATAATATCAGGGTCGAAATCTGTCGTTAAACATCAACTGGGGTAAAGTTATACCACTATGAGCCTGTCTTAATTATTATTAAACGTACATACAAGTAAATTCGAGAAAGAAATATAAGAATAATCGCTCTCGTAACTTCAGAAATGTATGTAGGATTAGCATGAGTACGGCCCTGAGAGAATGTCACGAGTGTTTGAGCTTAGAACGAAAGTGACCGCGTGCAAGAGGATCGAATGGATGTTCATGACAGAGCCGAATGCGATAAATGAGTCGAAGTTTACGAATACGTTATGTGCATGAAGGACCTGTCCCACCGAGGTTGCGAAAATCCCAATCGTCGCAATAGCGCTTGTTGGTACAATGTGACGTACATGCATCAGCAAAGATAAGCGCGATCACGCTACTTGGGACTCAAACGGTTAAAGCAGGTGTATGTGTTCGGTGATTGCAAGAAGGAAAATTCTGAGACCAGTCATTTTGACTGCGTTGGTAGTTCTAGTGTTAAAAATAGGCACGTTGTTGGATTGTAAGGCCAACTGTGCTGTAGACGGGCGTGAAGGACCAAATGCTTTGGCTGTCTTTCGCTCGGTGGTCCAATGCTTGGACGTTGTCACACGTTATGAGTTGTAGGTGCCCGATTTGAATTTGTAGCGGATAGTCAATCCACGGGACTGAAGGACCCAATCTGGTGCTCAGTTCGCGTGGCAGGCACGTTGTTGGGTTGTAAGGCCAACTGTGCTGTAGACGGGCGTGAAGGACCAAATGGTTCGGCTGTCCTTCGCTCGGTGGTCCAAAGCTTGGACGTTGTCACACGTTATGAGTTGTAGGTGCTCGATTTGAATTTGTAGCGGATAGTCAATCCACGGGACTGATTATCCACAAATCTGGTGTGTTGGTTGGTGATGCAGACTGTCTGTGCAGACTGCTTGATGCGTACTTTCTAACTGCTTGCTGGTACTGAACTGACTGACTGACTGGTACTGTTCCAACTGACTGTGCGATGCACGATCTTTCGAAGCCCATGATTGCCAAAGGGAAATCGGTTTTCCCATTGGTGGTTGACAGGACCGATGGTGGGCCCTCGGTCCGCGAATCAGATGACTCCAAAGAAGGGAGGAACGTCTTCCACGACCAGGTCTACTGGTGGAGGAAGCCTCTCCCTCAAAGGGGGTTGCTGGTGGGTCACCGCACATTCGTGACCCTTCCTGAAGGACCCGTTACTTTATGGCTCCGAAAGTCGCGACATCGCACATGGCCTGGTCGCTTTCTTTGCAGGCCTATTGTCAGCCAAATCCTAAGTGCCGTTGCCTGCTTTCTAAAATTAGTGGCTAAAGAATGCCTCGTGTTCGGTGATCCGAGGGAAATAAAGAATTGTTTGAAAATGTATTGAAAATGAAGAAAGAAAGGACACGGAACTTGAAATAAAACAGCAATCAGAATCTGGCTGCCAGAAGAGCCTAACGGTCTTCTGGGACCGGGGTTTCTCCCAAGATAGGACAACGCATACTGCCCTTTAATAATCCTTAACACTATCAGTTACAGTTTTGAAAGTCAGTTGTAAGAGTCAGTTTTAACTCTTCTGCTTTGACAGTTCAGTCCGCCATAATTAATCTTAATTATTCATAATTATATTATGTCACATAGCTTGACTAGAAAAATGTAGGCAAATGTTTTCGAAATTATCCTTCAGATTCTAACATTAAACGTATTCAATATACAATCGACTTTTATTATTTAAGAATATTTGATATCTGGAATGAATTTGTTCGCTACAAATTTGAAATAGAAGAATTGAAGATTTCATATTAACCCTCTAGCTTCGCCAGTTCAGTCCGCCGAAGTGCCGTCACTGAACGGAAGCACGCGTCAGAATATGCACAGTGCGTGTGATTTCTGTATATTTCTGTACGTTTTCCTAAGTCTTAAATAACAACTATGCTGAACAAAACAATCGTATACAAATTGCACTTGTATACGCATCATTGGGATGCAGGATGTATGGGGTGCCCGTACCCCAGGAGTCATCGCGTGGACGCCGCCTATAACCAGCATTCAAAACGATAGGGTTAAGAAAGATCAGAAGAGAGTGCCCATAGCGAATCTCTCTTATTTCATAGCCAGCCGCCGTTATTCTATCTATAAGTTTATTTTATTTTATTAAAATACCAATAATACTATCTTAAGTCAATGCATCCAAATACGATCCCACGTGTATTAGGTCATCCGCAAAGTTCGTGCCACCTTTTACGTCTAGAAACAAGTGAATATTTTGTACTTACCATTGAATATTACGAGCAAACATAACCTCCTTATCTTTCGACCACTTTTACACATTCCTTAGGTCAAGTCATTATTCGGTGTAATACTTTTGGGGATTTTTAATAAAATATTCTTGGAGACAACTTTCCATATGTTCAATTGTAGAGGACCTCGGCACGTACATACAAAGAAACATTCGGCGTGCAGAAAAAGGGGCCATGAGATTTTATAGAACGCGTTGCTACATAGCTGTTTTCGAGAAAGCCGTCTTTTATTTTAATTTAAATTCAAAGGTTTCATGACAGCACGTTTTGCTAACCTTCGGACTTGGTCGGTCCGGGCCTCAACAGCCCATACGAGTACCATAAAGCCTTGGGGGATTCTCCAAAGGGACCAAGGGACCACAGGCAACCTTAGCAGCGCCGCGGGTCGCGGGCCCATGAGGAAATCCCCCTACGTCACCAAAAATTTCCTCAACCGTTCCCGCGCTTTCCCAAAAAGCGCGCCAAGGGCGCAAAGAATAGGGGACGCAATTAGTTACACCTAAAATACCTGATTGGTTAACGAACGGAACTCGATGTTAATCAATCAGGATGTCTCCCGCGTTTTTGGGGAGAGCTCGGGTAACGGAGGAAGATTCAGTCAATCTTTCCTGAGCGGCCAACTAATCAAGGTCTTCTCCACCGATAATTTTGTACTGTGCAAATAGATAAATAAAATAGAGAAGGTGCTAACCTAACGAGTTTGTGAGTATTACCTTACGATATCCTGCCTTCCTACACAATATTGTCGAAATTTTTGTCCATTAAAAAATGTTGCAATCCCCTGGAAAGGTGATAGCCAGACGGTGCAACATCTGGAGAACATGGTGGATGATGTATAATTTCTCATCCAAATTCGTGTAATTATTTTTTGCACTATTTCTGGCACATGAGGTCTCGCGTTAATATGGTGGAATATCGCCTTCTTTCAATTGAGCAGTCTCGTTTAATAGCTATTGCTTCCTTCAATCTGTCCTGTCTTCTCAGCTGATTGTAACATATATCTGAATCGATTGTCGAATTTTCTGGTCGTAACTCAAAATATAGGATCGTTTGATGATCCCACCAAACGCATAAAAGAACTTTGCCAGGATGCAGACGAGCGAAACCAGGACTGCATCCTAGCAAAGTTCTTTTATGTGCTTGGTGGGATCATCAAGGGATCCTATATTTTGAGTTACGACCAAAAAATTCGCCTGTGAATGCTCTCCCTTCTCGACCCAGCAACTATTTCGCTGTGGATTATGATAGAGAATCCATTTTTCGTCTCCAGTGGCCAAATATTTTAGCACTTTCGCTACGGCTGTTCTGTTCTCTGTAGTGTCACGGTGTGCGAGTAGGGTATGAAATAAACGTAACTCCTGGGTTCAGATTCAGGCCGATACTGGTTTATTTTGTCGTGGATTTGGGTATTTATAGTAGTTTTTGGCTGGTGAAAAGGTTATTGGTATTGTTGCGTCATGGATCCTAGGGATGGCTATCTTGTAGTTACAGTTTGAGTGATTCAATAGGGCTGTTTCAAAGGTCTGGAACTACTGGCCGGCTATCTTGAGCGTTACAATGTGTCACAAGGGCAATGTCTGAGCTCCCTGTATGTTTGTAGCCGCGTCACAGTAGCGTCGAAAATGTACACATTGCTCGTGGACAATTTATCTTGGAAGAAAAGGGACTTATCATTAAAACAATACACTCATAATTTCCACATAAAACATAATAACTTATTTAATGGGTATAAAGAGTCTGATTAACAATTGTCATGATTTTTCCTTTGTCGCGTTTAAAATTTAAGAATTCACAAACGCTGTGCGCTCAGAAGTCGTTCTCGAACAGCTTTGGAAACTACAATGTGCATTTTATCGCTATTTGTTTAGAAAACATCCATAAAGCATATTTACATTACGCGGTACGAACTTCTAGGATGACCTAATATAATCGGTTATTTCTTGAAACAATTCAATAAAGCCAATAAAAATGTCCATAATTTTACTATACTTAGAAAACTGAAAGGTACTGTGCCAATAAATTGAAAAGGAAGAAATGATTTACAGTACGAACTTCTCGGATGGTATAATATAATCGATTATCTCTTGAAACAATTCAATAAAATGTATAAAAATGTCCATAATTTTACTATACTCAGAAATCTGAAAGGCACTGTGCCAATAAATTGGAAAAAGGAAACGATTTACGATACGAACTTCTCGGATGACCTAATATAATCGGTTATCCGTTGAAACAATTCAATAAAATGTATAAGAATGTCCATAATTTTACTATACTTAGAAACCTGAAAGGCACTGTGCCAATAAATTGGAAAAAAGAAACGATTTAAGATACGAACTTCTCGGATGACTTAATATAATCGATTATCTCTTGAAACAATTTAATAAAGTCAACAAAAATGTCCATAATTTTACTATACTTAGAAACCTGAATGGCAGTGTGCCAATAAATTGCAAAAGAAGAAACGATTTTCTGTACGAACTTCTCCGATGACCTAATATAATCGATTATCTCTTGAAACAATTCAATAAAATCAACAAATATGTCCATAATTTTACTATACTTAGGAACCTGAAAGGTACTGTGCCAATAAATTGGAAAAGAAGAAACGATTTACGATACGAACTTCTCGGATGACCTAATATAAACGATTATCTCTTGAAACAATTCAATAAAATGTATAAAAATGTCCATAATTTTACTATACTTAGAAATCTGAAAGGCACTGTGCCAATAAATTGGAAAAGAAGAAACGATTTACGATACGAACTTCTCGGATGTCCTAATATAATCGATTATCTCTTGAAACAATTCAATAAAATGAATAAAAATGTCCATAATTTTACTATACTTAGGAATCTGAAAGGCACGGTGTCAATAAATTGTAAGAATGTTACGGTGGATCGTAATTTAGTCAAAACTTTATTCTCCTTCTTTTCAACTCGCAGTGCTCTCTTCTTATATACTCTCCGACATCACTCTCCCTCTCTCACTCTCTTCAGTCATACCATATACATAATACCTAGATCATACCACGCTACACTCATTATCATAACATAAACTTAAGGCTAAGATCGCTCACACAAAATTTTCATATACACTCGCCACACTCATCCTTGCATACAAATACTACACTCTCTTACATCTAAATATTTCTTATTCTATGTCAACCAGTGCCACAAAAAGAAGAAATGATTTACGTTTCAACCCTCATGATATATTAGGTTGTTCGGAAAGTAATTCCGTATAAAAAAATTAAATATTAAATAAGAAATAAAATATTTACTCGCTATAAGAAAATCGTCCTTCATTTTCATAAAAAAAAAAAAATCGAAATGATTTTCCGAAGAACCTAATAGATCTAAAAAAAATAATATCTGTAGGATACCAAAGGAATTCGTGAATCGGCTATTGCCAACAAAAACAAATTGTAAACCGATCGATATCTTCTAGAAGCAAATCGAAAAGTTATTCTATATAACAAAATTAAGTTGCGTGACTCCTCTACGGCGAAGTGAAGCGTAGGTTAAGGAAAGCATAAAAGCATGGTCCTTGACAACCAAAACAGAGTCCTTAGAAACCGGTTGTGACCAGCACAAGCGTGAGTCGCTTGGTGTTGGAAAAAGAGTTTTAAAGGAGTGCGTCCTTGTGTGTTTTCATTTCGATATCTTGGTGTTCTTTTCCTAAGTTAAATCAGTTTACGAGTTTTGAGTTTTTGTTATTGCGTTCTTGTTCTTTCGTCAATTTTCGGTGTCTCAAGACGAATTTCGCCATACTACGTATCGTTCTGTATTCTCTTTTTTCTTCCTTCCCTATTTAATGTAACACCTATCTCATGTTTTAAGCCAATTTCAGATTTCCATCAAAATCACAATTCCGAAAATTATTGCGATATTTATGTCTGCGAGTAAATATACATATTTCACGATTGGTTTACAATGAACGCTTAAGAAGTTAAATAAATTTTCAAAAAAGTTTAAATTTTTCTAATTCTTTAATTCCTTCTAATTCTTCTAATTCTTTAATTCCTAATTCTTTTAATTCTTTAAATTAGAAACTAACTATAGAAAATACAATCACGTTAGTCGAAAAACCGCCAAAGTCACGTTTCGCAATAATGAAAAACGGCAAAAGAAAATGGTGAAACGTTTGGAATTCCAAACAGACTAGAGGCTAACCCGGAAACAATACAAGACACACATACGCAAGAAAATACAGGATATCGGAATTAAAAGGAAAGATATGTACTGGTTAACAATGGACGCTCGAAACTAAGCATGGGGAACAAGCTATTAATTTATAAGGCCGTAATAAAACCCATTTGGACGTACTGTATACAGCTACAGGGAAAAGCCACATCGATAAAATGGAAAATATGCAATCAGTTATTCCTCGAACAATAACCCACGCACCATGGTACATGAAAAATGAGAACTCACGCAAGAAATTCAGCAAATACTAACCAGATATCAGCTAATAGGTTCTTCTAGTATTTAAGGCCAAAAAATGTTATTCTTTTTTCTTCTTTTTCTTCAAGTACATATTTTTAAGAATACTTTCCGTAAATATTAAGGCTTAAACTCTTTCAAATAATGATGTTATAATTGTTTCAATGAGGTGGCGGGTCGCGTAATTTATTATTGCGGATGTATCGAGACTGTCGAAAATTCGGTATCATTGCAGTAATCATCCATCTAATTTTGATAGTAATTTTACATATTGGCGAGAAGTGTAGAAATATCTTTCAAAATGGACAGTAAAAGATACAAAATGGTTCATGCCCATGCGGAGATGGAGACGAAGAAAGACGTGAAATTTTAAACTCCCATTTCTCGAAATTTTGTTCTTTTTTTTTAATAGTGTCCATGATTGACAAAGTAGCACAAAATTTTACAAAAATCTTCAGTATATTTATTGTTGTGACTTCTACTACAATTATTCAAAAATTCGCATTCCTTCTATTATTTTCAAATGGATATATTAAAAAATAGTGATAGTATCGATAAGATAAATTAAAAAATGCGTTATTTTCTTATTTACCGATATTTATTGTTTTATTTAGTACCAGTCCTAGCTGTATTCATACTTAAAAGGAATCTTTTTCTAATAAAGGAACGGATTATTATTATTTTAGTTATTTCTAATAAAAGAAAGAGCTTGCATTACGGACATCATCAATAATAGACTTTAAGTGGTCTTTTAGACTACAGCACGTAACACCGGTAATTTCCCATATTTCTTAACAAAAATTGTAACATATGCAGTCGAAGACTGTACAAATAAACCCTGTTAATTTCAAAACGCAAGGTCTTAATGGTTCTTGACAATAATTTTTCAAAGATATTGAAAAATGAAGCAAGATTCTAGGAGACCCCCTTAAGATGCCATTGAAATACAAGAAACCATTAAAATCCCTTGGCCAATTCTCTGTATACTATCGGTATCAATAGGAGACTGAAGAAAAACATCCGCGGGACGTAACGATGCAAGCATGAGTGCAAATACACGCATGTTTGGAATAGTGCTACTCCAATGGGAATTGGAGTCCATTGCTACTCCGATGATACTTCAACGCTACTCCAGCGCTACCCTTTAAAGTTATACCAACTCGCCGAATATCCTATGGGACAAATTCCAGGAAAACGTACTTTGGTGGTTAAAAAAGAAAAAAATTTCACGAACAAGATTTTGTTAGAAAGGACAACGAAAAGAACTCTCAATAGTTATCCCCGAGGCGTGAGTCGACCAATAGATGCGCCATAACTGCATTATATTTAGTAACAAAAGTCAGGTGACTGATCACTCATGCGGTGCTATAAACATTGGACTCGATGGATCGGCTATAGAGGATAGAGATTCTCGGATAATCGAGATCCAGGTTAATAGAGGCCACGGATAACCGCGATCCGGATGATCGAGGTCCCACAGTAGAATCAAATTTCGTATAGCGTTCTCGGTGTCAGAATTTGCTTGTGGGCTAAAATTGTGCGTGGTGGTCTTCAACGGACTTTTATGCATTCGCAAAATGAAATTGCTGAAATTTCTTTATGATAAAAATATTTTTATTAATAATAAATGTAGTATAGAGGATATTCGAGTATACAGTAAAGTTATAGTATAAAGGAACTAACTTTAATAATACTATATACTTTATATAATATATAATAATATATCATTTTTTATAATAATATATATAGTAATATAATATAGTATTTCATATAATAATAGTATTATATACTATATACTAATATATAATGTAAAGTAACTAGCAAGGGAACATATTCAAGTGGAACATGCCGATTTTGATGAAATTTATGTGAGAGACAGTTCTCAAAAAATATTTGTTTTTATATTTCTTTATTTCTTTTTATTATGTATTTCTTACTATAGAATAATATACATAATTTTCCTGTTATATGTTATTTAATATAAGTTTTAATATAATGTATATATATCATTTAATGAACATTTCACGCATTCCCGAAACCTCTTCGGCGCATGATTTAAAGATATATGTGCCTGTGATTATGCAAGTGGTCTAAATTACTTATATTTGCTTCTGAAATATTGAAAGCTTCGGCCTTTAAATACGTTATAAATTATACAATTAATCGCGATAAAGCTACAAACTCAATCTAACGATTCAATTCTTCACTGTTTTGCAGAAAATAAATATATTTTATCGTCATATAAATGAAAGCAACACGAAATTAATAATAAAATCGTTCCTCTTAAGTCGATGACTTAGACCTCTGACATAATTGTAGGCATATATCTGTAGGATGGCGAATACTGGTCTTGAGACACCGAAAATTGACGAAAGAACAAGAATACAATAACACAAACTCAAAACTCGTAAATTGATTTAACTTAGGATTAGAACACCAAGATAACGAAATGAAAGCACACAAGGACGCACTCTTTTAAAACTCTTTTTCCACCACCAAGCGACTCACGCTTGTGCTGGTCACAACCGATTTCTAAGGACTCTGTTTTGGTTGTCAAGGACCACGCTTTTATGCTTTCCTTAACCTACGCTTCCCCTCCTCGTAGGGGAGTCACGCAACTTAATTTTGTTATATAGAATAACTTTTCGATTTGCTTCTGGAAGATATCGATCGGTTTACAATTTGTTTTTGTTGGCAATAGCCGATTAGCAATTTCTTTTGGTATCCTACATATCTACTTCTCCTAAGAGATTGATTCTTGTATATACGTTAAAACGTGTCTCATTTTCAACGGTAATACCGCTTGGCGTGATTTATTAAATCAAAGAACTCCAACAATAATTATAAACAAGGAATGACGAGTACCTAGTTATGAACACTCGATAACACTCGTGACACTGAAGCAAACAGAACAAAGAAGCAATTCCGACTTGGTCAGCAAAGGGTTGAACATCTCCGAGCAAAGAGGTTCGTTTCCACATTGGTCAGAGGGACGAATCACCTCGAAGTTAACGCTCGCTGTTTACCGATAAAAGGAAGATTATTTGGATCACAGTGGTGGAACAACGCGATGAGACGCAAGGTGGGATTTGGTCTACGTTGTCAGGCGTCGGACGAATTAGATCGGACCGAGATTGAATTACCTGCGCGTGTTTGCCCACCATTGTGTGTTCTATGCCTATAACCAATATGCCGGCATTGAACTTTCAATTAGTGTCACTTAACTCTGCAAACACAGCCGCTCCTGTTCCGGTGAGTCGCGTCGCTGGACGCTTTCTTCAGTTTCCTCGCGTTACGTCGCGCGCGAGCAATCTCTCCTCTCTTTCCATCTCTTTCCCACTTTCTGTTTGGTTTCCGTTATCGAGCGCTCAAACAACCGTGAAACAGGAAACTGTGCCGCTGCTTCTTCCGCGAGTACGTCGCAGCTGTCTTCCTCGAATTCTTCCACGAAACAGGTTCAATCGTTTACGCTTCTCGCATAGTTTCTTCACTGCTTTGAGATCTATCTCTTCGAATTCGTCGCCAGTGCCGGTAGAAACTTCATCGATCAGGGCACTGATCGATTAATAGTAGTACCTGTTGAGAGGTTTGTAGTATCGAGTGTTTGATGAAGATACACGGTAGCAGTCGTGAACGTGAAAATTGAAATGGGAATTATGAGATTTTGCTAGGATCGAAAAGCAAACGGGAATGGTTAGACTATACAGTGACTCACGAAAATATTCGGAAATCAAGGTATGTCTGAATTAATCACATCGTATCGCAGATACGTTGTGCCCGTGTTGCTTAACCCTTAGAGCGCTATGGACGCATATATGCGTCCGGCGAAAGTCACCAGCAGGGACGGTGACGCATATATGCGTTGTTCAATTTTTTCGGTTTTCCATGTAATAGTATTAGATGTAACTTTATGCGAGACAAATATACGTGTGTTTCTTAGCAACGGCAGTAAAAAAAGACAAATGATGGAACAAATAATAGACGCGAGGATGGGTTTATTCTTTTGTATATCTGTTCTGAGTATCATTAGTAACGTATTAACAATATAGTATACGTATAACAATATTAACAATATAAAAAAATTTATCATACACAAATAAACTATTAATTTTTGTTTAGTTTCTGTTCCTTATTTTTATGTTAAGTTATATTGTAAATTACATTGATTCTAATAGATAATCGATGCTTGAAAATAACGTTCTTCTATTATTTAACCTGCTGCAAAAGAATTACAATAATAACTTGTTAGTTGCGCCTTGAACAGTTAATCAACAGAGCTCGGACGAGCGAAAAGTATTCCGTTCATAGCGATCGTAAGCGCTAAGCACGCACAATCCCTCTGAAGTGCTTCGGCAGAGAGTCGTCCGCACTCTAAGGGTTCTCCGAATTATTTCGGGATGAACTTGTATTCCATCAACATCCGTAATTCAGATGGAAAAATGTTGGGAATTTGGGGAAGGAAATCCAAATGATCAGCGTACAGGGAGGTAACTGTATTCAGTTGCACAGCAATTGGACGTATAAAGTTTAATATAAGTGAAATGTATACACTTTATGCGAATATACAAATAAAACACGAGAGTCTTTATCGCACCACTGTGGGTCACAATACGCAAGCTATTTGTACTGTTCCGGATTTGAAAGTGAGAGCAGCGAGGAACAGTAGGCCCTTTTAACCGTTTGAGTCCCAAGCAGCGTTTGAGGCTTTGGAAGAACACGGTCGAAAAACCCGGAACAGCGGGATAACGCTTGCTTTAATCGAGTGCGAAGTAGTCCAAACAGCGCGATAGCGCTTGTTTAATTTTATGTCCGAATATCCCAATCGTCGCAATAGCGCTTGTTGGTACTATGTGACGTACATGCATCAGCAAAGTTGAGCGCAATCGCGCTGCTTGGGAAACAGACGGTTAAACCCCAAAAACCGACCCCTTTATACCTGCATAGTATCTTGAAGTGTAAAGGTCGGTATTGGCCTGCAACCTGTAATAGGCCTGTCACCATCGTTGCATAGGCGTAGCTAATTTCCAACAAAAAAGAATGGCGTGACGGAAAGCGAATGAAGAGTTCCACCATCGAAACACGAGAGGTACCGTAAAATACGGCGAAGGCAGAGTGATGGTTTGGGGTTGTATTTCGAACAGAGAAATTGGCAATTTAGTTTTTATTGACACCATCATGGACAAAAACTGTCACTTACACCTACTGAATAATAATTTATTAAATAGTGCAGAAAAAATAGGAATTCGCAACAATTTTAAGCTTTATCAGGATAACAACCCGAAGCATAAAGCACGCATTGTTCAAGAATTCTTGCTTTATCGTTGCCCGAAAGTTCTTCATCCTCCACCACAGTCGCCGGATACCAATCCTATTGAAAATTTAAGAATAAGTTGGATCACAGAATACGAAAGACAGCAAATATCTCAAAAGAGGAACTAAAACAAAGGTTGCTGGAAGAGTGGACTGCTATCAGTACGAATTATTTGGAAAATATCATTTATAATATGCCCAACAGATTGATGCACGTATTGAAACAAAGAGGTTATGCGACAAAATATTAAAAAATGTGTTTATATAAATAAATTAGGGTTATATAATGTTATTTATGCCAAGTGGCCGAATATTTTTGTGACGTGAAAATAGGATATTATTTTATTTATACCTTGTTATAGTAAATCCATATAAATTTATTGAATAAATCACATGGTTTTGTTAACTTAAATAAACATCTTATCTCCAGAATAAGTAACGAACACGATCCGTGTATAAGTATCTGCGATACTAAGTCATTAATTCAGGCATACCTTAATGTCCGAATATTTTCATGGGTATTCACTGTATATGTAGGAATGTTGGGTAGACAACAGAATAAGCAGTGATACAAATATGAAAAAATGATTTATTTTAAACTAAAACTTATTCTAAGCGCTAATAACTCTCGGCTGAGTCTCACTCGCTATCTCTCAAAACTCTATGACTGACTTTAACCCCTTGGCTACTGTGGGCGCCTATAGACGCTTAAATATTTTGTGTTTGTGACATGAAGGGCGCCCATAGGCGCTTAGAAATTTTGCGTTTGTGACTTGAAGATTAGAAATGTTGTGTTTAGCTTTCTGACACAGAGGGCGCTTGTTTTCACAAAAATGGTGCACATCGTAACTCAATTCCTACCATGGTACGGCCGCCGTGTATCAAAATCTGCCGTAGCCAAGGGGTTAAAACACTCTGATTCTAAAACACATACTCTCTCTGACTTTAAGACACTCTCTTACTTTTCTGCGTTCTTGCACTCTTATTTAAACATCGCACTCTATCTTCTTTCATACCCATGTTCTCTTTCTCAATCGGTGGGGCACGTATCCTAAACACTCAAACGCATTCCTAGGCTTTCACTCTTCACTTGCATTTGGCTGTCATAAACATCCCTTACATTCGATCCTCTTGCACGTGGCCAATTTTGTTCTAAACCCAAACACTCTTGACATTCTTTCAGAGCCGTACTTATTCGTTTCCTACATATATGATATGGAGTACGATACTCTGATCTGTTAAAATTTGAACACATTTATTTAGGACCGTTGTTTCGTCCAACCAATTGAATTTCTCTAATTGTCAAGAATGCGTTACGCGCTAACTTACAAGGCGAGTGCAAGTCTTTCGGGTCATAGATTTAGTTGAAACTTTGCAGGTTTGTAGATTTAGTCATCCAGTTCAAGAAGATGTATCATTATGAAGGCAACTACTCAATAGTTTTTGAGATATTTATGATTAGAGTTTTATTATTGCCCTAACTACAGATTTATTTCGAATATTTATCAAGTGTCGTCAAGCCATAATTCCACTTCGTAACTATTGATAACTATTTGGAAGAAACCTCTACTAGTTAAGAATAACTTCGGAATTATACTATAAATGGTCTCTGGTGTTAGTGGTGGATGAAATATTAATAACAATAAGAACAATTCTTTATTTGATTACGAAGATTATCAAACACAAATATTAAGTTTAAATATAATTAATTTATCACAATCACATGCTCACACCTCTTCTCGCTATTAAAACTCAATTGTAACTGACCTATGCCAAATCACTCTCGTTTTGTTCTTTCTTCTTTTATACAGTACATTAACATACACAATTCACACAACACCTAAATCATTACACGCATACTTGTTCCACTCGTCCCTTTCTTCCATACATCGCTCCTTTATTATATCAACACATATATTTAAAATTCTATGTAACCATTACCACATCTGGGATAGAATAATCGTAATTTAGAGGAATGAACTTAAATATTATTGTGAATTCTTGTCAATTGCGAATGCTGTCAATAAGAATGGGGAGTAGGAAACGCTCTAATAACTTCCCTACAACCGACTTTCAAGATTTCTGACTTGAAACGGACTGCTGACTTCAAACTGACTTTCAATACTTCTGACTTTTAACTGACCTCCTCGCATTCTCCTGCCCTTATTTTAACCTTACACTCTGTCTTCTTTCATACTCGGGCTTTCTTTCTCAATCATGCATTTCCCACGCAATCTCGGTAGGTCAGGTAAATACTTCAAACACCCAGTATTCGTAAACTTTCGTTCGTTCCTCTCACTCGACTCTGTTATAAATATATCTTGCACACGATCATTTTCATTTTATATCCCAAACATTCTTAACATTCTTTCGGGGCCGTACTCGTTTCAATCCTACGTTTATGAGAAAAGATAATGGGTTATTTGTTGTAGATAATATGTTAAGATGATTCGTTGTTAATAATTTTAAAGAGAAATATTTTAAAAAGTTTTTAATCATTGATATATAACAACAATATATTGTATCATATCAATCATTTATAATATAAGTTATCACATAAGTATAACAATATAGTTCTCAGACAATGTTGAGAAAAGAGAATAATATTTAAATTTGAGAAAATATAATCTTTTAATAAATATATAATTATAATAATTTAAAGGTAAGTACAATTATATATACAATTTTGTGTAAATCCTGGATTAATGAGACTAGTTAAAATGATTTTAATTCCAGTCAGAATTCTTCTTATTGTAGCTACAGAGAACACACAGTTGATTTTTATTAGAATAGAAATATAGTTATAGATTCGTGTATTATCTGAGCCGTTCACTGCACAAATTGATTAACTCCATAAAATAAAAAGTGGAGAAATGCAATGAAATAATGTATATTCTTTTTTAAAATTCCCTTTATAATTTAAATCGAAATAAATATTGTAGAATGCATAAATACAAATGTAACTTTCATCTAACGGTATATAAAATTTATAAGAAAAAGTAGCCAAAAGGTAATCGTTAGTAATGTTTCCATTTTTATGTTACTGAAAGAGTTAATCGATTTGGCAAGTGAAAAAAGTAATAAATTTAAATTTTACTAAATTTTACTTAAATTCTGATAAGACGGCACTAAAGAAATTCACCGTTATCATTCATGGCTTGCTAGTGCATTTGAGTTGCATTATTGCAACGATTTACATTAGAGTACGGAGTTAATCAAAATGGCCTCTGAAATAAATTATTTATTATTCAGTGGCCAAAAAATTTTTGTCGTTTAATGGTGTTAATCTTAATTATCAGGGAAAGTTATTGTAAATATAAAAAGTTATAACTGTACCAAGTGCTTTGACACTTAAATTTAAGATTTTTCAAAGAGTGGAGTTAATCGATTTGTGCAGTGAACGGCTCATATTATTATACTACATATTACATTATATACTATATATTCGACTGATTATGGACCTATTTTGTAACTGATAATAAGATTTTTAAATATTTACCGGTTTCCCAGATTTAAAGATGAAACAAGTAAAACGAGTAAAAATATATAAGTTGAGTAAAATTAAAAATATTGATTAAGTATAAAGTTATGTAAAATTATATTAATTAAATAAAGGTAAATAAAATGCATATAGAAAATTTTGCAAGTATGAGTGAAGCGTTAAAAAATTCGGGTAACTGAACAAAATTTGTATGGATGTGAATCGTTTAAAGAAAGAATCCTACATAAAGAATTTTTGATGTAGATTGCATTAGCCTTAAAGAAACGCTGAAGAAGATAGGACGTGTCATCGTTATGCTATCCATTTTTGCAACTTTCGGGAAATTTTCACCAATTTCCATCATTCAACAACATTTCTCGTTCCGTTTTGTACGCGTATCATATGCCTACTCTTCTAGCATCAGACAAATATAATGTCTATTTCAGCCAAAAGCAACGTAGGAAATAGACTGTTCGTATAACAAAACGTTTGTATAATAGAACATTCGAATAGAACTTTCGCTTGGTGGATCTTCGGGATAATGTAAGCTTTACTGTATTCAGGAAATAATACGCAATTCTATCTCCATTGTCCAAACAGGGTAATTGCGTTTCAAAGCTGTAAGACTAGAAGATATCTGATTGCTCTTTCAATAGAACGGTTTCAGATCAAGCATGTTGTAAATGCCTAGTTACGAGCAGTTCTACATTTGGACGTAAATTTCCAGCAGGAACACACTTCTACCGATTATACCGAAGAAACTAATTCCGAAATATCTCGTGGCTGGTTATCAGGATCAAGGCGGAAGATAAATGGATGTTCGTATAAACTGTTACGAGCAAATCCGTGATTCCGAATGTGCAAGTCATGACCATGCGCAGACTGCACGGGATCGTAAATAAAAGAGAAGAGAAGACAGAGAGGGAAAGAACGATGAGGATTTCTGGCTACTCTTCAACGTCCCATCCTTCATATATTTTGTGGAAATGTCTGTCAACGGATTAGGCGCGATGATTGACGCTGAGAGGCTGACATTTAGTTTTTCGTAGAACGTATTATATAACAGGAAATGTTTGTATATCAACTGTGTCTAGTAACTGGCACGATCATTTCCAGGGAAATAGGTAGCAGAGATGAGCAAGACTGAATCTGCACCACGTTAATTTTTGAACAGTTATAACTTTGTGAGGAGAAATCGTACTGACCGTTCACATGTGCAAGCTTCACACACAAGGTTAGGGTAAGTATACGATACTTCGTATATTCCCTTTGATTAATAAAATAGTGCATTTGATATACGAATAAGAACATAATGTGGTGATGGTTACATAGATTTTTAAATATATATATATTGGAATGAATGGAACATGTATGCATGGAATGGAAATATCTAATAAATTCCGGTTATTATGATAAATGAGAATCCATGTAACGATTAAGGTGTTATGTGAATTGTGTATGTTAATGTAATGTATGAAAGAAGAAAGAAAGAAGAGAGTGATTTGGCATACGCCAGTTGCAATTGAGTATTTAGAGTGAGAAGACATGTGAGCGTGTGATTGTGATAATTTAATTATATTTCAACCCAATATTTGTGTTTGATAGCCTTTGTAATTAAATAAATAATTGTTCTTATTGTTATTAAATTTTATCCACCACTAACACATAAGGCTTTCGTCCAATATGTAAAGAAATTCATAATGTGATTTCTGTATAGTAACTATAATTTGATAATCATGATACGTTAATAATACGAACAATTTTAATGATTTGAACGATGTTAATCAACGTAAGAATCAACAGACTAAAGTAAAAATCGATACGAAATATTTATGGAATATAATTTAAAAATCATTATTATGACACGACAACTTGCTTATATAATAAACCTAAGCTATATATGTACATACAGCAACGGAAGTACAACTGATTCTATATGCAGAAACAAATTCAATAAGAAAGATTAAAATTTTTTGATTCGAAGCTTCGGTTACGAGAAAATCGACTTTGAATATTTACTGAGTACGCGTGCACTTAACTTTGGCATATTCGGTGGATATCGAAATCAATTTTTTTGGCAACGAAGCTTCAAATGAGAAAATTTTATTCTTTATTTTCGATCTGTTCTTTCATGTAGAATCGCACCCATCTCGATTGTACTATCGTTGCTGGGACACCCTGTATATATTATACTCGATCACAAATATTTTTCTCCAACTTTTTTTTTACATACTATGTGTATGTATGTGTGCGTGTATGTATATTATATGTACACAAAAGTGTGAGTTTACTGTTTAACAATTATATATTTATTACAAATTATAATATACACACGTCACAAAAAGATTATAACTATTAGGTATGTGTGGTGAAATTTCTTTTAATACTATTATTATCTCGTCACTGTTCACTTTCACGCTTTTCATAACAAACTGACACTCCTCGCAACATATTGGCTCTGATCTATAACAATTGCACAATACCATGCATTCTAAATCTTCCACTCGCACTTCCAAAAACATACGTAACTACATTCGTGCCATCACTCGACCTCACACACTCGCATTCACACTGACAAAAACCAAATCCACATATACGCCATATATCGAGAAAAAAATAATTGAAGAAAATATTGTACATGGAAGACGTAGAAGATATTCAAAAATGCTAACTTGTTGATAAAAATAAATTGGTTGTATATACATAAGATCAAGAATAAATCCATTTTGTTTTGAATTTGAAGCAGTTGTTGCAAATAGAGGTTACTCTGAATTAAGTCAAAAGGTTCTCAAATATTTTCCACAGAAAACTATCCAAGAAAATATCTTCTATGAATGAAAACAATAAGAAAATATATTGATAATACATTGAAAAAGACAAGTTATTTCAAAAAGAAATTATTTTCCTCGTCGAAAGTAAATTTCATATCCTTATTTTGATAAATAACATTCTACATATGTGATAAAATTGCAATACGGTACTTGAAACACGAAATAACACAGAAGAGAAATACGTATTTACATTTGTGCCATCACTCGACATCACATACTCGCATTCACACTAATAAAACCAAATCCACGAAAAGGTGAATCAGTTAATTACCATTACAAATAAACAAGGTGTAATTGTAATAAAAAATTTGTAGCCATTTAAAAAATCATTTATTCTAACATAATGTATAATATGATGTAGGCGGTTTCTATACCGAAACATAGTAACGTCTTCAGAAATAACATATAACACCCAATAATAATGGGTGTTCCCTTCCATATTTATTTAACATGGCCAGTTCTATAAAACAAAATTTAGTTTAGTATAAAATTTAGAATTACCCTGAAAAGTGTGAAATTACTCTGTATATGCTTATGCATGCATTTTCTAATTATCCATTATGCAGTATGTATGTATGCATTATGCATTAGAATTTTATTATTATTATCATCAATTTAGAATCATTTTAACAACACTGTATGTTCTTGGTGTCATTTCTATTCGAAAAATCTGGTGGATATGCTTAACATATTTTTATAAAAGAAAAAAAAAGTTATATAAAATAAATTTTGCGAGATAAATAATTCTACGAGATTATACTAAATTACCCCCAAAAAGATCTCAATTCTCCGGGCAGAATAAAGCCATATATTTACTCATATATTCCATTTCTCATTGCTAGCCTTAACTTCACTGTTGGATAGAGACGTGACTCCCAGTTAGATAGTAATTACGAATTACTAATTAAAGAGATGTTACTATATGGACATACCTTCTGCGAACTTGGTTACGCATTAATCCTCACCTTCATATTTGCACTACATGCTAACAAACATTAACAAAAATTAGGAACTTAATACAAAAGAAGGCAAAAATTATGGAGGCAAATGAATTTCAAATTTTTAAATATTTTTCGTCTTCTAAGACACATAAATTAAAATTAAAAAACATGTACTAATAATATTTTTTCATTTATAAAATTTGCACCTTTTTTTGTTAATAGCGCATGACTCATTCGGACCTTGAAGATGAAATAATACAAAGATTGTAATAGGAATTGTTATTAATATAACAAATTCCAAGCTACTGCTTTGAGTTCTTTAGAATTTTAAAATTAGTCGTTAACAAGTTTCAAACTATTTTGAAACGAGTTTCCCAATAAGTCCCTGGGGTCACTTAGGACCGGAAGTCAATTTTAGGGTACGAGACCTGTTCTATCTTTATATCCCATATCTTACGATCGTGGTGTTCAGATAAGAGGTCATAAACTATCTTTGCTCGCAAAGGTTCACAGGCACTTAATACGAAGTAATATAAAATGTGCAGTCATTGAAACTCAGAAATATGCTTAATCTTTAACACAGGAATAAATTATAGTATCTATTAAAATAATTCGTTTTAGCTAGGTTCTCATACGCGAACTTTTGACGCGTATGTACCGAACGAAGATCAACTATGATATATATTTAGTGGCCCTTCAGACTTGTCAGATCCGAGATCAGAAAGATTAAGATTGAGTATGATTTCGGAATAATGAATTGCGTTTCATCAACTGTATATTATCCTATATACAGGGTGGACCACTTAACTACTTCTTTCGTTCTCGATTTTTAATTAAATGATTTTTCTGTGATCGGTAATTTGACAGTTAATTTAACAAAGATCAAGTGATCGACAATAAAAATAATTTTTAATTTTAATATAGTTCCTCCAATAACTAAAATATTATCCACCCTGTATATTTAACTAATAAGGAGACTGCAAAGTCTCTGGGTCACCGATTTAGTTCAAATTTTTTAGGATGGTAGATTTAATTCACCTGAAGGTATGATGAAGGTATATGATTATAGGTACCACTACTCGATAATTTTTAAGATATTTGCAATTGAAAATACCGACTTACGCCGATATTTCGTTTTTGCAACGTGTAAATTAACACTAGATTTACGGACTGAGCCAATTTGACTTACTAAAAATTTGATTACTGTATACATATAAATCTTAAATATTATTTTTTAAAAACACATATTGGTTTTTAGTTACGTCATGAAATGTACGTAAATGTTGATTCCTTTCCCCTGCAGACCCTTTCATTTCGCATTATCGAATGTGGTATACCTATTTTTACGGCTGTGAGCCAATTTGATGCATAAAATGATTTAACAGTTAATCGCATAACACATGAAATTTATAGCTTACATCAGGCCTGTGCAACTTCTGCAACCATTTATAAAAGCAAGCCTAATAAACAAGTTTTACTACTAAGTACAAAACAGAAAAATATAATAATTGAAAAAAATAAAAATCTTTTTCTGGAAACAGTAACATTTTATAACAGCACCAAATATGGCGTGGATATACTTGACCAAATGGGCCGAAAATATGGCGTTAAAGCAGGCTCTTGCAGATGGCCTCTACAAATTTTCTATAATATTTTAGATTTAGCAGCTACAAATGCTTGGATTCTATATAAAGAGACCACTCGAGCAAATATTTCAAGAAAAGATTTTATTTTCCAATTAGCTGAAGAGCTAGGAAGTAAATATAGAGAAGATGTGGAGAACACTTTCATTCCATTGTCAAAAATTCATACTACTGACGCACGCGAAAATTGTCAAGTTCAAGAATCATGTAATAGAAATAGATGTAAGAGCCTTTGTGCTAAATATAATAGAAATGTCTGCGAAAAATGTATTTCAAACAGAGTTTATATGTATAAACTGCTTTCAATGAATTTTTTAATAATAAATCTTTTATTTAAATCGATTTGGAACAATTTTCTATGCAAAAAACTTCAATTTTCTTATATGAGTCAAATTGGCTCACTTCAGTAAAAATAGGTATATAATCAACATCCGTAAATCTAATGTTAGAGACTGTACTCATAATGTAAAAATTATTATACTCATTGTCCTCCTATGTTTTTGTATCTGAATTAAATTAATTTTACGAGATAAACGAAAAATACATCTATTTTCTTTACAATTGTGAAAATATTTCTGGTATAGTAATTTTTTACAATCCCCTTTTGCAAAATTAATTATGATTTAAAATAATGTCATTTCTTTTTATTTTTTAGTTCGTCAAGATTTGCTACTTCGAGGTTACTCGAGAAATATTGAAAATCACAAGATGTGTAACATTTTATAACGCATACTGTGTATGAAGACGTCAACCTGCATTGTCCTAATTAATTGGTCTAAATTTGATTCAATTTCGTCGCTTTGAATAATCGACGATTAAATATGCAAATAAGGATATGACTGGTATGACTGTATATAGCTATTCTTCCAGTTGCAATTACATTTGAATCGATTTAAACTATGGGAGAAGGAAATACACGCTTAGCACTGGAACGGGCATAAAACTTTTACAAGAACTCGAGAACAAACGTTCAGTTAACGCCGTGCAAATTCTAAACGTAAAGTTCCGTTTTTATTGCCGAAGGTAGGAAGCGCGACAAAGTTTCACTGTTTTTCCGATAGTTAAAATTTCCAGAAATTGTGCAAGTTAAATGTCCAGGAAGCCGAAGCGTTGGCTCAGTGCTCATTAAAACCTGATACTTCATTGTGTCAATAAAAGTACAACTCGTGGCTGGAACAAATACCCGATTAAATAATTTACAGTTTAATATCAGCGACATAACTTTTCTCCTTGTACTGCTTAGTCCATGGAGATTCGAGCTATTGTTAATTAGATGTTTGATTTATAGCATATGCACCGTGGTGTATGAGCTCTTAGGTCAATTGCATATGATAGTATATATGAGGATTGCGCTACTAATGTAATTTCCTGCAATAAGTTTTCGTCTCCAATTTCATCTTTCACATCCGTTTGTATACATCTACAAATAAGGAAAGATATCGTGTAACACACATTCGTATAAATATGAAACCGTTAATTAAAATCGGTAGAAAATTGGTCTTGCAGAGGCATTTGTGTTTAATCATTGTAAGTGATTTAGAAGAAATGATTTCTATTGTTATTCCTATGTGTAACGTATAGAGATACGTTCAAATTTGACAGAAGTATTTTGTGGTTAATTTTGAAACACATAATGAAATAAAAAAATACCAACGTACATATATATATTTACTGTATGTATTACTCTGTATTATTACGTATATTGTTATATATTATTGTATGTACAGATAATATATTATATAACATACATTTATACATATTATTGTTTGTTGTATATATTAATAATATATAATAATATTTTATTATTATATGTTATATGTATATTACAATAACGTTAGAATAAATGTATATAGAATAATATTAGTGTAAACGTATATTAGAGAAACATATAACAGTATGTACGATAAATATATTATAAATAAGCATAATAATAAGGAAGAAATATATTCATATATTCATGCATTTCCATTTATATATATTATTGTTTGTTGTATATATTAATAATATATAGTAACATTTTATTATTTTATATTATATGTATATTACAATAACATCAGAATAAATGTATATAGAATAATATTAGTGTAAACGTATATTAGAGAAACATATAACAGTATGTACGATAAATATATTATAAATAAGCATAATAATAAGGAAGAAATATATTCATATATTCATGCATTTCCATTTATATATATTATTGTTTGTTGTATATATTAATAATATATAGTAACATTTTATTATTTTATATTATATGTATATTACAATAACATCAGAATAAATGTATATAGAATAATATTAGTGTAAACGTATATTAGAGAAACATATAACAGTATGTACGATAAATATATTATAAATAAGCATAATAATAAGGAAGAAATATATTCATATATTCATGCATTTCCATTTATATATATTATTGTTTGTTGTATATATTAATAATATATAGTAACATTTTATTATTTTATATTATATGTATATTACAATAACATCAGAATAAATGTATATAGAATAATATTAGTGTAAACGTATATTAGAGAAACATATAACAGTATGTACGATAAATATATTATAAATAAGCATAATAATAAGGAAGAAATATATTCATATATTCATGCATTTCCATTTATATATATTATTGTTTGTTGTATATATTAATAATATATAGTAACATTTTATTATTTTATATTATATGTATATTACAATAACATCAGAATAAATGTATATAGAATAATATTAGTGTAAACGTATATTAGAGAAACATATAACAGTATGTACGATAAATATATTATAAATAAGCATAATAATAAGGAAGCCAATTTGATGCATAAAATGATTTAACAGTTAATCGCATAACACATGAAATTTATAGCTTACATCAGGCCTGTGCAACTTCTGCAACCATTTATAAAAGCAAGCCTAATAAACAAGTTTTACTACTAAGTACAAAACAGAAAAATATAATAATTGAAAAAAATAAAAATCTTTTTCTGGAAACAGTAACATTTTATAACAGCACCAAATATGGCGTGGATATACTTGACCAAATGGGCCGAAAATATGGCGTTAAAGCAGGCTCTTGCAGATGGCCTCTACAAATTTTCTATAATATTTTAGATTTAGCAGCTACAAATGCTTGGATTCTATATAAAGAGACCACTCGAGCAAATATTTCAAGAAAAGATTTTATTTTCCAATTAGCTGAAGAGCTAGGAAGTAAATATAGAGAAGATGTGGAGAACACTTTCATTCCATTGTCAAAAATTCATACTACTGACGCACGCGAAAATTGTCAAGTTCAAGAATCATGTAATAGAAATAGATGTAAGAGCCTTTGTGCTAAATATAATAGAAATGTCTGCGAAAAATGTATTTCAAACAGAGTTTATATGTATAAACTGCTTTCAATGAATTTTTTAATAATAAATCTTTTATTTAAATCGATTTGGAACAATTTTCTATGCAAAAAACTTCAATTTTCTTATATGAGTCAAATTGGCTCACTTCAGTAAAAATAGGTATATAATCAACATCCGTAAATCTAATGTTAGAGACTGTACTCATAATGTAAAAATTATTATACTCATTGTCCTCCTATGTTTTTGTATCTGAATTAAATTAATTTTACGAGATAAACGAAAAATACATCTATTTTCTTTACAATTGTGAAAATATTTCTGGTATAGTAATTTTTTACAATCCCCTTTTGCAAAATTAATTATGATTTAAAATAATGTCATTTCTTTTTATTTTTTAGTTCGTCAAGATTTGCTACTTCGAGGTTACTCGAGAAATATTGAAAATCACAAGATGTGTAACATTTTATAACGCATACTGTGTATGAAGACGTCAACCTGCATTGTCCTAATTAATTGGTCTAAATTTGATTCAATTTCGTCGCTTTGAATAATCGACGATTAAATATGCAAATAAGGATATGACTGGTATGACTGTATATAGCTATTCTTCCAGTTGCAATTACATTTGAATCGATTTAAACTATGGGAGAAGGAAATACACGCTTAGCACTGGAACGGGCATAAAACTTTTACAAGAACTCGAGAACAAACGTTCAGTTAACGCCGTGCAAATTCTAAACGTAAAGTTCCGTTTTTATTGCCGAAGGTAGGAAGCGCGACAAAGTTTCACTGTTTTTCCGATAGTTAAAATTTCCAGAAATTGTGCAAGTTAAATGTCCAGGAAGCCGAAGCGTTGGCTCAGTGCTCATTAAAACCTGATACTTCATTGTGTCAATAAAAGTACAACTCGTGGCTGGAACAAATACCCGATTAAATAATTTACAGTTTAATATCAGCGACATAACTTTTCTCCTTGTACTGCTTAGTCCATGGAGATTCGAGCTATTGTTAATTAGATGTTTGATTTATAGCATATGCACCGTGGTGTATGAGCTCTTAGGTCAATTGCATATGATAGTATATATGAGGATTGCGCTACTAATGTAATTTCCTGCAATAAGTTTTCGTCTCCAATTTCATCTTTCACATCCGTTTGTATACATCTACAAATAAGGAAAGATATCGTGTAACACACATTCGTATAAATATGAAACCGTTAATTAAAATCGGTAGAAAATTGGTCTTGCAGAGGCATTTGTGTTTAATCATTGTAAGTGATTTAGAAGAAATGATTTCTATTGTTATTCCTATGTGTAACGTATAGAGATACGTTCAAATTTGACAGAAGTATTTTGTGGTTAATTTTGAAACACATAATGAAATAAAAAAATACCAACGTACATATATATATTTACTGTATGTATTACTCTGTATTATTACGTATATTGTTATATATTATTGTATGTACAGATAATATATTATATAACATACATTTATACATATTATTGTTTGTTGTATATATTAATAATATATAATAATATTTTATTATTATATGTTATATGTATATTACAATAACGTTAGAATAAATGTATATAGAATAATATTAGTGTAAACGTATATTAGAGAAACATATAACAGTATGTACGATAAATATATTATAAATAAGCATAATAATAAGGAAGAAATATATTCATATATTCATGCATTTCCATTTATATATATTATTGTTTGTTGTATATATTAATAATATATAGTAACATTTTATTATTTTATATTATATGTATATTACAATAACATCAGAATAAATGTATATAGAATAATATTAGTGTAAACGTATATTAGAGAAACATATAACAGTATGTACGATAAATATATTATAAATAAGCATAATAATAAGGAAGAAATATATTCATATATTCATGCATTTCCATTTATATATATTATTGTTTGTTGTATATATTAATAATATATAGTAACATTTTATTATTTTATATTATATGTATATTACAATAACATCAGAATAAATGTATATAGAATAATATTAGTGTAAATATATATTAGAAAAACATATATAACAATATGTATGATAAATATATTATAAATAAATAAATAGAATAATGAAGAAAAAATATATTCACATATTCATGCATTTACATAATTTTTTATTTATTTATTTACTTTCAAATATATCCCCTGTACATTTTTAATAATTTTGTTAATATATAGATTGTTTGCTATAACTTGGACCCACGTTTTATTTATAAATAACAATCATTAAAGAAAAATGGAGGGGGAAATGATTGTAGTGTATTTAATTCCCTATATAGGGAATTCTAATTTTTCATATTTGCAGTATTCTTTGAGGATTGAAGGTGATTTTCGCTGTTTTGTATGGAGCATTACATATTTTGTTATGTCATATGAAAGCATGCAATTTCAATCATGTGATATACTATAGTCTTCATGGTCGTGCAAGGTTAGAAATAAAATAAATACATTTGACTTTCAACTGGTGACGTAGCTTTTCGCTGTAGTTCATGTAGTATATTTACTGTACGTTATTTACTACGTGATTGTATCATATTAATTATGACACAACAATTTGTAAACAAAAATTGTATTTTTATTAGTAATTGAAGTGAAATTTATTTCTTTTTCATTTTAGTTTAAATATAATAATTTGTCACGAATCACTAAAATCACGGTGTCAATTTGACGTCATGTCACCAGTTGGAAGTCAATAATAGTGTATTCACTAGTATGTTAAACTAATAGGGTGACAGGTCGTGTTAAATGGTTCCATAATTTTACCTAATTAAAGCTCTCTACAAAAATATATATTCATATAAATATTCATTCTCCAAAAATAGAAGCAAAAAATGAAACAATAATCGATCTTTATAATTTTAATTTCATTACTGATTGTTTTTCTTCAAAACCAAGAAGCAAACAGGTGTCTGAACTCTTTTAATCACAATTTCGCATCAAATATATTATTCATTAAGTCTTTTATTTGGCGATTAAAGATTCAAACGAATGAGAAATTCAAATTAAGGTGAGAAGAAACTAAAACAAAGTACGTTAATTACGACCTTGCAGCGGAATAGTGAAACTGAAATAAAGCCAATAAACTTACAAAATTAAATTAGGTATAGAAACGAAAAGTTGAAGCAATCCAAACATCGTGAAATTAATTCGTCGAGTCTTGGAAAAAATGGGTCATTTTAATCCAAGTTCTTTCATAACTTGGGATTAAGTTTTCTCACTTCTTCGTTATAGTTGACAGAGAAAAAAAATTTTGAAAGGGTAGAAGCAGAGGGCGAAGAAATAGAAATAAGTACGTTGCACGTACAAGATGAAATTGTTGTCGGAATAGAAAAAGACTGATCTTTCAGGCATTCAATGAATAGTTTGCATACATTGCTAAATTTCCTATTGGCAACATACGACAGAAGAGATATGTTTCTTCGTTACAAGCACCCAGCAACGATTCGTTAACATCGACAAATTCCTTTAACCTGTCTTGTGAAAGTGAATACAGTAACATATGGCCGCAATGCTTTCACTTGTTCCAAGGTAATTTCTAAAGAGCTTGTTTCCAAATAATGTATCGGTATTAAAGTTGAGGAAGATTTTAATCAAATAATAAATAGTGAACAATAATAAGGAATAAAATCTGATTCGTTAGTAGCGAGTAAATATTTAATTAATTAATAATTCACCTAAATCAATATTTGTCTAACGATAAATTCTAAAAGAATTTACTTAAATAGGAAAATGAAGAATTCGAATATAAATAAATTTAAGTCAAAACTTATTCAAATAAAACGTGAATTTTCTTAGAATTAATTTGGACAAAAATTTATTTGAATAAAAATTTATCTAAATAAGATATTCGTATCGAAATTTATTTTGAAGCTACTCGTATTGTATTCATTCATATGCATTTTTCTTTGTAAGTGTTATGAATTTCTGTAATGTATAAATGATTAATATGAATTTTATGAAATATTATATATTACATATTACGGAAATGTTAAAGCATGAAAATATGAATTTTAAACAAATTTTAAATTATTTTAAAAAATTTCATAGAACGTATTTGAGGACAGAAAATTATTAAAATAACTAAGAAGAAAGTTTATGAATAAATAAAGAAAGTAATTAGTTACGAATGATGAATAGTTACTATGGAGGTAAAGTAATTAAATCAATCTTCTACTACTTCAATGTTTGTTAATTATGAGGAAAAGAATTAAATTTAGTTAACATGTTTTACATCGATTTAGGAATTAGAAGCAAATAATTGCAAGTAAATTGTTTAATACTACTACAATGAAACAGTAATAAAACAGATTAAAATACAACAATGATAAATGAACAAAATGTTTAAGAAATGTAACGTTATCAGTAAAGAGTAATGTATTCAAAATAAGTAAGTTTCAGGTTTCAATAACATTTTATAAGTTTTTATAACCCCCTATAACCCCATGTGTATATCACAACAATTAGTCCATAGTTCGTAATTTGAGATAAAAAGCTGTAGTCAATTATAACTTCCTTTTTGATAAGCAAATAAAGCTTTGACTGCAAAGGGTTAAAGAAATTATGTAGATACTTTCTGAAGATATAAAGAAGTTTTAGTAATAATATAGGAAATGAATGATCTAATCTTATGTTCTCTCTTTCTATCTTTTTCTAGTACTACAGAACATGTTAAGCTACATTCCCATTAAAATGCAACTATTTAAAGAGGAATTATTAATTACTAAAGAGTAAAATTTTTACTCTTTCAATTATAGATAAAAATATTTTCAGGAAGTGAGGAAGCACAGTTAATCATATTTCTCAAAATTACTACTATGCTATTTTACATTTACTTTTGAAATACTATCCCTATCATGAATCCAATAAACTACAAATTGAGACTTGTGAAAACGTAAACGTTGTTTTAAATAATAAATTATTGGACAAATATTTTTCCTTTGATTGGAATCAATATTTCTTCAAAAATACAAATTATAACACACTGATTGTTTCTACCTTTTCATTAGTTTTAAATATACACTTACTAACAAAATAAGAAACAAAGTAATTATTTGTAAATTTTTATATTCTTCACTCCCTGGGATACATATATGACAATTAAAAATTGATACTAAAACAATTAAAAATAAGACAATGAAAATGACATCTTATTTATCAATAAATAAATTGTTTCCTTGATTATCTTATACAAAGCCTATTTTTTAAATGCAGTTCTTGCTTTTCAGGAAATAAAAAAGATAGAGAAGTTTATTTCTTAACTTTTGTCAGTAAAAGTAAGCCATAGATTACCTAATGATCTGTATGAGAAACTCGATACTTAATTAATATCCAACGCACGCGTCAGAAGACTCGTGTCGCCATCTAACGATCATTTATACCAATTAAAACAATACCGCAAACCTTACACTCGGAAATTCACGTGCACATATACTCTCATGATTCAAATTCTAACATGTTTCTTAATAATGAGCTTGCAAAGATAGTTTCACTTTTGATGCGTGTATTTCCATAGATGAAAATAAATCAAAGATTATAATAAAATTATTGCATTTATTAAATACAAAGGTAGCAATACATCTTAATTACAATATTTCATGGTACATTTTCTATTTTATGCAATTTCAACCCATTTAAAGTTCTGACATTTTTCAAAATTAAGGAGTATCCTTAAGATAGATCTTTTTTACGATTATCGTGTTATTCTAGTATTTTCTTTATTGTAGTCCCATTCTATATTAAAGATAATATTTATGCAATGTCGATTATATAGGCTTCTCAAAAATATTGAGGTTTTACAAAACAAGTTTCTAATTTTGAATATCCTGGAACACAATTTTGGCATAATTTTTTTCAAAATTATACGGTTAATAAATAAAATTTTATAAGAAAAAGGGCTATGAATATGTAGATTTTTACATACTTGAATTCAGATTTATCGAATATAATACGTAATTCATATAATAAAATTATAAACTAAAAAAATTATTTCCGACTAAAAAACTTAATTTGATACATATTAGGGGCGCAACATAATTTAAAATGGGATTTTAACGTGTTAAAATTAAACGGTCCATTATTTTGTTTTATATAATTATTATTTGAGCGCCTATCAAAGCCTTTATTAAAGTCTTTTCTATCACAAGTTCTCTTATCCATCAATGGTATTCTTTATTTCTTCTCATTTATATTTATTTTTGGTACAAATGTTTTATTCTCATAAACTCTTACGAAACCGCTTCAGTTTGATCAGAATTCAGACATTCTTATCATGTGGTTCATACATTAAGGATACCACAGTCCGATTTTTTTTATTATTCATTATCACTATCAAATATTTGCAGTCTTACCCTTTTTTCCTAATTGGCCGTAGATCCTCCTCACTTTGCAAATTTTGTTCTTGGTTTTCAAATATAGCTTTGTTTCGTATTTCTTTCAAAACCTATTTATATGGAGCCAAGTAATTTTGAAATTCTCTTTTAAATTTTGCACTGTTCATCGTTAAAGTATCATTTTGAAACGAAGTTTGAAACGAATTTGTTATCCGTGTTTTCTTTCACTAATGCATTTGAGGTAGATTTGTCAATTAATTTCCATAAGTGTCAACTATATACAAAAATTTGACAAATCGAATAAGTGCTATCATAGATAAAATTTTCAAGACATTTGGGTTTTTGGAACGTTCTTGTACGAAAAACGCGTTGTAAGGAGACCGTGTTATGGGAGAGCTATAGCAAATTTTATAAAAATTATAAAAGTTATAAAAACGCGTTATAAGAGACAAGACTGTACCTATACCTTTTCATAGTCTTCAAATCCAGGTATGCTACGTGTTAAAGGTGTTATGACGCAAGGAATAGTAGTCAGTGGAAAACTGTGGAGAAACTGTATAGATCTTTATTGAACGAGCAAATGGTTAGAACTGGCCTGTTCAGGGCCTCGCAGGTCAAAAGTCGTCTTCAGAAGACTGATGACAAAAGACAGAACACAGGGGAAGGTGTCGCTTCTTCACCGCTGGAATGTAGAGTTTACTTTACTTTTGAATTTTACCATAACACTACCTACCAAATTTTCTAATCCTCGAGTAATTTCGACTTTTCAATTTAACACGTTCCCTGCCAGACCGCTTTTTGAAGACTTTCCGTATGCGTCCCACGCTTTACAGTTGTATTGTTTTATTTCTGGCGTATGCCTTACAATGATTAAAATAGTGCAAAAATCATAATTATCAAGGAAAGGGTGTATAGTTTAAGATGCATAACACAACAAACCAATAAATTTATTTTTCTAGGAATTAGTTTAACAAATACCTGGCTGAACATTACCAAGCGAGTTGCATCCTCACATATAATTTCTTTTATCATGCCTATATTAATTTAAAATAAAACATTTTAATTGAAATCAAGTTGGTATACAATTACAAAGGGATGTTACGGTGAACTTTGTTAAAACATGGCAAACATAAGTGTGGTTTATCCACACAACTGTCGCAGAATGTTGCAACTTTTACAGTACAGTTTCTTGCCGATTGGGAACCTAAATTTTTAACATCTTTTTCGTAACAAATTTTGTAGTTAAAACAAGTTGTGGTAAAAGGATTGACCATCACGCCGCGCGGGATGCGCCTCACGATCAAATGAACGCATCTGCAATAGTATAAAGGTGCCCATAATTGACTGCATAACGAATTTTTAAAAAATTTTTCATTTTACAATGATAATACCAAATGGCTTGAACGGAAAGTTCATCGTGGGGCTCATACGCCCCACGCGGCAGGGAACGTGTTAAATAAACGAATACACACGTGGCTCTCTCTAAAATCAAATAATCCATCATTCTCATGATGGTTTGTATAACCGTCAGCCACCCGGACGTCTAAATAAAAATAGAATTAAAAATACAAAGATAAACACTTATACCTGTAATTTTGTCCAATAGTACCCCAAATTCGCGATAAATTCCGGGCCCCAATCGGACGAATAATCTGGCAATAACGAGTTTGTAAAGCTAGTCTCAGTTTCGACACTATCAAGGTGGCGTAACCCCTTAAGCCCGCTCGGGACCTAGTTACAAAGTGATAATAATTCACATAATCCATAATAACGATCCGCAAACTATAAAGGACAAACGATTCAGCTTGGTCGTGGTATAATCGAGAGCGGCGGTTAACACCGGGTGGGGGTGGGTAGGGTTGGGAGCAGGAACCGCAAGTATAAAATTAGCTGGAAATTCGGGAAGATTCTAATGATAATGCCTCTGCATAATGAAGGAGGATAATGTACCTTAACGATCGGTCAGTGATTAACCGCATACGCCTAGCCGATAATCTCCCCAGTTCACCCCGGCCCATATGCGTGGAACCGTCAAGATCCACCGTCAGAAGTGCCAACCACAGTGGTCCCTGTCGCCTTGGTAATTAGTGGAATAGCATTCGAGTGCAAGTTACGACTCGTGGAGGGTGTTGTGGACTAGCCGTGCGGCAGACTAATCGATATCCGATCACTCGAGCAATACGTCAAGTACATCCCACGCGCGCTCTTCCACGATACGCGACCATGATCGTTTCCATCCGGCCTGTCCGCCATTGCATTCGGTACCCTTCTACTTTTCATTCGAAATCTTGTTTCGTCTGGGTAAACGGGAGTGTTCGTGAGAGGGATGTCGCGGCCGATGGCTGCCTCGTGTTTCACGACTTAGGGAGCGTGTCGTGTAAACGAAGCAACGGCTAAGTGGCTTCTCTCACATTTTTCTTGCAGTGCTACAGTGGTGAAAAATACATCGGACATGGAGAAAGGTTAGAAAGTTAATGAATACGAAAATAGTCGTCGTATTGTGAATAGAATAGGACATAGGTGATTAGGAAAGAAATCTTTCCATTTTGGAACATTTTAAATTATTTTACTTTTAAATTTATACCTCTACATTTGGAACACCTTTGTCTTCGTTTATTGCGATAATCTTTAAACCAAGGTATATTGCTTACCAAATAGCCTAATTCACGGTTAATTTCAATTTTTCAAATTAAATGTGTATATATGTGATTCACTGTATATTCGAATAATCAGTGATTTGTGTAATCAGAATCGACGTTTAATCGACGTTCTGCTGTATAACCTTGATTTTCAAAAAGTATTACGAGTGTGATGCCGATTTAATTCTTTTGTTATATTTGTATGGAAGTGTATCAGAGAATTGATCTGGTTCGTAATAGCATAGTAACCATTAACCCTTTGCACTGGAGAGGTGACTCTCAGTCACCATTTAATCAGATTCTAAAGATAGACGTTAATTAATATATCAAATTTAAAATTACCTAACGATGTGCGGAATGTCGAAGAAAAATAATTCTATGTCTTAATTTTCATATGATTTCTCATTTACCATTTTAAAAATATCGTCAACTCTATGACAGAAAGTCTTCGAATTTCTTACTACTATTTTTCTGTAACGAAAAAGTCGTCGAGTGCAAATGGTTAATAGTGTCAGTAAATACTTGCGAAGTTGACATTAAATTTTACCGTAGTCAAAATGTGAAATTTGAAATGTTTTATTAAAAATTCTGTGTCCAATGTTACCGCGTTTGTCGTTTAAATTCGAGAAATTAATCAATTTTTACCAATTTTGTCAATTTAATCAATTTTTATTAATATTTGTTTTACCAATTTAATCAATTTTTATTAACATTTATTTTATCAATTTAATCAATTTTTATTATTTTTATTATTGCATTATTCCATTTCTTCTGAAATTCGTGTAGAAATGTCCCATTCACTATGATAGATTATTTCACTGGTTAAAAAATGATCTTTCAAGAGAAAAAATGTTGTAATGGTAATAAAGTCAGATCAATAAGAAATGCGTTCATGGGAAAATTATAATAACGAACCATGTTATTTGTAGAAACTGCTGTGGAACTGTGGACAATGTGGACATGCATCACATACTTCTCAGATATACTAAATAAAAGTAAATGATGGTAGATAATAATAAATAATGGTAGATAGTACTAAATAGTATAACAGATAATAACAAATGATAATGAACAATATTACATAATAATCACTATCATATAATGTGTTATATAAATATTATTATATTATATACAATATGAAAGTTATTATATATGTAATATTATCTGAAATAAAATATGTAATTATCTGTATAACTATTTGTTTTGATAAAAGACACATATTGAGTCGTTTATATGCATCTTAGGACATTACTAATACAGACAGCATGCAGAAGCCAACAGATGAACAAACATAGTCATGCAGGAATTACAGTCATCATCATCTGAGGATACAGAACTGATGGTCGACACCTAAATACAGAGAAATCCTAACAGGGACAATTATGGAATGCTTACGCAAGTGGTTATTTCTATAAGTAATAGGAAAAGTTACAGGAAACTAAAAATAGATATTTCATTTTCCATATTTTCCATATTATATATGTTTCATGTAAATGAATATTTTTTGCATATATGCAGTACAATTAAATATATTTAGTTTCTGCCTTAAATTCACCCTTTTGCAAATCTAATTCATCCCTTTACAATTCAAATTCACCATTTTCTAAATAAAATTTACCTTTTCGCAAATCAAGTACATGTAAATAAACATTTTATTCAGAAAGACATGAAATATAAATTAGCCAGTAAGAAATTAAAAATTTCATTAAATGAATGTACATGTTGTATTAAATATTTATTTAATAGTAATTGCTAATTCATTAAACTACATATTGCATATTTTGTAATTACATTAATAATGTGAATTGCATATATATAGATAAATTTATGTGTACCTACATAACCTAGACTATAATGATTTCCCTGTAGCTGCTGCTGGTAACTTGACATAAATATTCATGTAATAATTAAAGTAATTTGTGGAAGTTACAGTTACTACTGGGTTATTAATTACATCTACCAAATTTTCACTATTTCAAGGATCAGCTGACATATTAAACATGAATGGCGTTTGAAATAAATTTCAAACTACATTATGAATAAATTAAATTTAGTGGCATTTTAGAATTTGTGAAAAATACGTTTCATTAAAAGGTCGTATATTAAATAAATATATGTAATATATCGTCATTTAAATTGTTAGAAAATACTTTTTCTGTCTATATTGTGTATATATATTTTGCATGCAACTTGCACATTTTTTCTGTCTACTCATAAATTCAAGTTACTAGCATTTATAATTATTCTTACTGATTTCCCACAAATGGAATAGAGCAATAATAAATAGTATAAAAGGGATAATAATACATTAATTGTTTCACAACTATTTAAATCCCAACAAGTAAATGGAAAGGAAAAAGAGAAAAGACAGGGAGACAAAGGAAAAAATATAATTTTTTCTACAAAAGTTCAAATAAACACACTTTTCTCATTGTCGCAATAAAACACTATTCCACGCTGTATTGAATGCCAAACGTTAATTTATATCCACACTATAATAACCACAGAAACTTCATCAAGTCACACTACGAAAAGGACAAGGAACGAAAAATAATAATACTAATCCTCAAACCGAGGCATCTAATTAACATAATATTTGCACGCGTAATCTTGGTATACCTGGAACATTTCACGATAGACATCACGAACGTTAAACTTTCCAATTTCCATCATAGCAAAAAAGAAAATGATTTCAAGCCGAAATTGACACACTGGTTCCACCCATATGCACACACACGTCGCGACGCGTAGATGGACGCGAGATACGAGTGCGTAAGGGAAGTGCAATGTGACGCTGGTGAGGGTGGAGATCCAATAATTAAGTTTACCATTAATCGTCGAGGGTCAGCTGGGCTCACACGAGCCGCAGGCACGTCCATCTTGACGAGGTGTTTGGTTCAGCCCTCCAGAGACTGAAATCGAGGCCTATGGCCCGATTGTCGGATCCTCTGCACTGCTAATTGCTCCACACGGATTAATCGCTCGGATCTTATACCCGTAGCCCATCTTGTGTGCACGCGATAAACTTGCAACGAATTATCGTTATTATTATAATCAATTTTAAAATTCACATCTATTCGTCTAGTAATAATGGTCGAATATACATACGTATGTAAATGATAATATACTCGGATTCGATTACAAGTACAATATTAATCAATTTTTACTTTGTTATTCTATTTAATAACATAATAATTGATTAATAAATAGTTTCATGATTTTGCTCTTTTATTATGAATTTGAATTTGGCATCTTGAATACTTGCATGTCAATATTAACTTAAGTTGACTTAATATGAGTTATTACTGTACTTTGTGATATTATCTTTTATTTTAAATTTAAATATTATTTTTCACATTTAGATACCATTCTTTACCTTTAAATATCACTTGTTATTTATAAATATCTTCAACTATTCTTATCAACGCTGTTTTATCTTTGGATATTAATTATTATTTTTAGATAATATTGTTAATTTATTGATACTGTCCATTAATCATAAATATTATCTATTATTGTTACATCATATTTTTTACTTTTATATATTACTTATTATTCATAAATATTGTGTGCTTCTTTTAGATAATATTTTTGGTTTCTAAATAGAACCTGTTATTCATAAATATTTGTAAATATCACCTATTGCCTTTAGATAGTATTTATTTAGTACAGATACTGTTCAGTATCTTTAGATAATAGATATTACTGGCCTTGAGATTAAATGTATTGTATCTTAATATGTTACTAAATATTATTAATATCCACTTTATTATTAATACCTCAGTATAGTAGATATTATTGACTTGTACTACTTTTTATCAAATTTGGTGCTCGCTTTAATTATTGAAACGAATCAAGAAGGCAGTGACGTGACTAGCAAAGGATTCGCCTTGGACCTTTCGTGGGCAGTTATCTTGGGATTTGCGAACACTGACCATTGTGAAATGAGCAAGGCTAACACAGGAAGGGTCTCGAGGGGCGAAGGAGGCCCCAAGCATCTGTGTAGCTAACGGGCCTGTTAATTGTCGTGACATGACCCCAAGTTTATGATACGTTACTAGCTAAGGGAGCTAGGGCATTAGGAACGTACAATGGAAATGCTTGCCAAGTGTGCAGTAGTCGATCTTCAAGGCCCGCGTTAGAGATAAAGAATAGCGAGAAAAAATAAAAAGTATTAAAAGCTTCGTAGACAAAATCAACTTCTAATATTTCAAATTCCATTAGTAAAAAGAGAAAAATATTCAACAAATTTAACTGTACTCGTCCATAGCATAAAGTTTGTATCCTTATTTAGTACTGTTAGTCATGGAAATTATATTTAAATGAATATATTAAATATTTACTAAACAATATTATAGTAGAGGGTAAGAATTTTCGAGAAAATTGTGGTAATGGTTACATAGATATTTAAATGTATGTTTGTTGATATAATAAAGGAGCTACGTATGTAAGAAAGGATGAGTGGAACAAGTATGCATGGGATGGCAATATCTAATGAATTCAGGTTATTGTGATAAGATAAATGAGTATGCGTGTAATGATTGAGGTGTTGCGTGAATTGTGTATGTAATGTAATGTATGAAAGAAGAAAGATCAAAACGAGAGTGATTTGGCAAAGGTCAGTTGCAATTGAGCTTTAATAATGAGAAGACTAAGAGATAGTGTGAGCATGTGACTGTGATAAATTAATTATATTTAAACTCAATATTTGTGTTTGATAATCTTTGTAATTAAATAAAGAATTGCTCTTATTGTTATTAAAATTTCATCCACCACTAATAGAAACATGTCTAATTGTATTTACTTTTTCTGATGTTGTTCGTACGCACGTTTACTCTCCTTGAAAAAAAATTCAGCAAATTTGTCTGTACTCGTATATAGCATAAAGTTTCTACCCGTATTTAGTACTGTTAGTCGTGGATATTATATTTAAATGAATATATTAAATATTTTCTGAACAATATTATAGTACAGGGTAAAAATTGTCGATGGAATATGTCTGATTGAATTTACTCCTTCTCACGATACTCGTACACACGTTTACTCTCCTTGAATTGTGAATTACAACTGACCTATCCAACTACCCTTTCCTTTCATACATATATAGAGTTTATATCACACTTCATTTGTTACACATATATTAGATCCACTAATTCTTTCTTACATACATCATTTATTTTTACATCAATATATGTATATTAAAATCTGTCACCATTGCAAGTACGTTATAGAAGGAAGCGTGTCTTCTATTTCTCTTCTTCATTTATTCTTTGCTATTTGTCTTCAGTGACATTTAGCAAATTTTAATATTGATTAGCATGTGAGTGGCCACCTCCACTGAGATACCATTATGTGTGATTGAAACCCATGCATGTGAGGTGTAAAATGGGTGCAGGTCCAATGGATGTTTCCTTTTCAATCCTCTAGAGATGCTGTCTGTATCACCTTCTAAAACTAATCTGCTGGGATTGATTTGCAGTTCTTTTCTTGTAGTGTATAGCAAAGTTGCGAATTTCTTCGTTTACTGTCGGAATTTCTAGATTTTTGCGAAGATCGCCACTTTTGACATACCAGGATACATCAGACACTGTTCGAAGGATAATTGTTTGGAGTGATTGCATTTTTATTATATGATATTCTTCGCAGCTGTTGCCCAGAGTGCAGCTTCGTATGTCCACATAGGTTTTACTACTGTTTCGTAAGATTTTTAATTTATTGCTTAAGCTCAATTTGGATTTACGATTAGTTAGTCAATACATTTCTCGTCTTTTTAATTAGATATGCCCTATTGTTGCTTTTGTGTATAAATTTAGAATTCCAAGATATTTGACACAGTTTGTTTGAGAATCCTTGTTTCGTTTATGGTAACCCTCGAGTCATTCTGTCTGCGTAGTGTGAGTACTATATGGTTACATTTAAGTGGATTTACTTTGATTCTCTTTTCGGGAAACTGTTCTTCCATTTTTGACAGATGTTCTTGGAACACCTCGAATAGTGTTTGTAAAATTGGATGTGTAGCTAACAGGGAGTATCGTTAGAAAATGTTAATACTTACTGTCGGATTGAATTGGAATGTTGTAGTAAAATTGAACAGTAAAGTAAACTATGCACCCTAGCAACGTGGGGGCGTCCTTTCCCCTGCGTTTTGCCTTTTATCTCCTGTTTTCTGGAGACGTCCTGTGATCTGCGTGGTCCTAAACAGGCCAGTTCAAGTTCGCCCGTTCAATAAAAATCCATACAGTTTTTCCACCGTTTCTCCACTGAACTACTATTATTCCTTTGCGTTATAGCCCCTTTAACAAATGTTAACAGTGTATAATAATGTATATAAGATTGGTCCCAATACACTACTTATTAACTCTCCCCTTGTGAGACACCTGCGTTTATGTTTCTGTGCTGTGAGGACATATTTTTATAATTTACAGCGTGAAAATTCTTTGGTGAAGATATTAGGAGGTATTAGATAATTAGATATTAGGTCTAAATGTTTGTGGCACAATGTACATTTACAATCACTACACTAAGAAGACATTCATGGGATTTTCCTCCCCCTTACCTTCCGAATGCTTCACACGTTGTGATATGTGGGGGGAGATCCCGCCTCACGAGGTTGCGATGAGCTGATGAGCTGTCTTTCTCGTGGTTCTTTAACGGTGCTGCCGGTTGGTATTAATTAATTCTGATGATGACCGCCGTGCTATGGGATATGTAGCAGATAGAAGATCACGAGGAAAGGAATGCATTTTTCTCGTCCAGGGCCTAACAACTAGTGGAACTCATCAGTAAGTCTAGCTTTCTAGCAGGCCCTGCCTTAGACGTGGGATATTTGGGTAGCATAGGAAATTGTATTTATAGGAGTCGAGGATTCACTGAGGACTTGCGGGAAACCTCGAACCTCCGCTTTCCACCTAGCGGTGGGAGTGTGAACGTTGGTCGTTACACTTTCATTTCTTCTTATTGTAAATATATTATAACAATCTATTGAATATTTTTTAGACTAAATTTTACAGCAATTTAAACATTTTTGGCAATTTATTCATGAAAAATTAATGAATTTTCTGGAAAGTAAAATTTAAAAGACGATTGATTCATTATTCATAGTGTGAACATTTTATATGTGAATCGTATAATTATGAATTATTTATCTATAATTACATAATTATATACTATATAATACTACATAATTAGTTTATTTTATTATTATACATTAAATTATATTGTATTATATAATTATAATATTATATTTCAATTATATATATCTGTAATTATTTATAGATTTTCGCTATATGTAACATAATTTACAGATTTTAACGTTATTTCTTCAGTCAAATCACTATATTACATCCTTCCAAATTTTTTTGTTATTGAAATTATATGATTATCATGAGAATCTGTTAATCTATCGAAACAATTATTTCCTGCATCATTTTCCTGTTCATCAAAAATAAATTTATTCTCATTGCTATTTTAAAAGAATTCATTCTCGATAAATTATTCGTGTATTTATAAAAATGAGGTATTTCTTCTTACATTTTTAGAAACGAGTCCCGATTAGATAAACATAAGATTAGATGGAAATAAGATTTATCCATGAATTACAACATCTTCATTCTCTGCTGCAGTACATTGGTAGTATGCCTTAGAGGCGCACTTCGAGTACAACGCCAAATTTTGTCTGTGCCTGGGAGGAGTACCTCGACTCCAAAGAGCTAACAGCTTACAGAGAACTGACTGCGATACTACTACTTTCGTAATTTACCCTGTGACATAGTTGTTTCTGCACTTCTCTCATACCTTTATTCCGATATTTTATAGTAAAAGAAAAGAAGTATCAAACTAGTAAAATCATTATTTCAACAAAATTCGTTTAAACATTGTTCCTCTTCGTTATTGAAAGCACAATTAACCTAATCGAAACAATTGTTAGTGGTGGATGAAATTTAATAACAATGAGAACAATTATTTATTTAATTACAAAGATTATCAAACACAAATGTTGGGTTGAAATATAATTATTTTATCACTATCACATGCTCACACGTCTTCACTCTATTAATACTGAATTACAACTAACGTATGTCAAATCAGTATCTTTTTTTCTTTCTTCCTCCATACATTACATTGACATACATAATTCACACACACCTCAATCATTACACGCATACTCATTTGTCATAATAACCTGAATTCATTAGATATTTCCATCCCATGCATACTTGTTCCACTCATTCCAATACTCATATATTTAAAAATCTATGTAACGATTGCCACACAATTTCGTTTTAAAAACCATATTTAATTTTGAAATATCTTCTGTTTCTTCATTTCATTAAACATAGTGACTCAAATTAAAACTATATTATACAAATATATATTAAATTATACTTCAAATGAAAGTATTCCTCTGTGCATACCATGAAAATCCCGAATTATTTTGAGATAGATAATGAACTTATGGAAATATCGTAGGGAACCATAGTCAATTTAGCAACAATATTCTTAATTTTAATTCGTTATTCGTAACAATAACTTCATTCACGAATGACTCGAAAAAGTGTCACATTAAAAGTTCTTGTGACCCACAAAGTACCTAACTAAATATTTAAATCATCTGAAACACTCCTTCAATTTGCCAGCAAAAATTGAATCGAATTTTCCCCATAGAAGTTCCCTACCCGAGGAGAATGTAAAGAAAATGCTTATATCATTCCCTATCGTTCGGAAGGTTAATCAAGGTTGGACGTTTGAAGAGTTAAAAATTGTCTTCAACGGTATGAAACGAACTTGTGGTGGAAGTTGAAGTTTTGGGGCATGAGTCGGTGTGGTGTGTTAAAGGCGTCCTGTAAATTGGATCTATCAGCGCATTTGGATGGTGCTATATCATGCTGGAAGTAGCGGCCAGAGAGAAGGAGCACCACCATCTTTCAACGTCAGCACAGCCTACTCTCGACCATTCTCTTGCCCTTCCCTTCAATCTGCTGTAACTAGAACCGGTACGCGAAACAACACGCTGGAGATTGCAATAGGGCTAAACCTGATCCTTAGGCTCTCAATATTGTTCTCGAAGATGACCAATACATAGTTTTTATGATTCTCCAGTCGATCTGTTATTTCCTGTTGATTAAGCACAGCTTGTTCCGATGTGATTAATTGGCTTGGCCAGCAACTAAAGGATTAGAGTTTATCGATGTGACTTGTGCAGAGAAATTTCGAGTGAACGATATCGTAGTGTTGGGATACAGGAAAATTGTGTGTTGAAACTAAACTAGGAGAGTTTTAATTGAAGTATAACGATAATTATAAATTCATTCGTAAATGATTTTAGTCGGCAATAATTATTACAAATGATCAAATTTTTTAAGCAGGGATAATCGTTATTATATTACTGAATTTGGGTGTAAGGAAGTTATGTTTCTGGTGTAATAATATTTTCGTTGGGTTATTAAAAATGAAGAAATTATCAGAGGTCTATGTGGATTTAGTCGAGCAGAACTCAACATAACGCATCCATATCACACTAGAAATCGCAACAACTACGAGTGTAATAAATTGTATATAAGCAAGAAGGTGTCCTTTATTCTACATCCAAGGTACTCAGTACCTGAAATTGGTAGTGCATATTGAGAGAAGATATGACTCGCATTAACCATGGCTGCTTTCGTATACACATATAATTTCTTTCTGTATATGAAATTGCGAATTTGGTTTTATTAGTGTGAATGCGAGTGTGTGAGGTCGAATAATGGCACGAATGTAGATATGTATGTTTTTGGAAGTGCCAGTGGAAGATCTAGAATGCGTGGTATTGTGCAATTGTTATAGGTTAGAGCCAAAATTATGTGAGGAGGGTGAGTTTGTTATGAAAAGCATGAAAGTGAACAGTGACGAGATAATAATAGTGTTAAAAGAAATTTCACCACACATACCTAATCGCTGTAATATTTTTGTGACGTGTGTATATTATAATTTGTAATAAATATATAATTTTTAAACAGTAAACTCGCAGTCTAACCTTTTGAAAACTCTAGTAATAGGGATTATGGGATACTGTAGATCTGTTTTGAGGAAATATTTCGTGATTCGCCATACTGGATTGTTATTTAATGTCTATGATTCGTGAATGTGAAAATAGAGGAGAAATATTGAAGAAATTATTTGAGTCGTTCACGTTCAAAAATTATTGTTACTATCAAGGAATTATTTAATTTACGAAGAATTTATGAAAATCTCGTACTATTTGAAGTAGTTTGATCGAATTAGATATGTATCTATGTAAAAGGAAGGGTTTCTCTAAAAGTTTAAACGAGTCTTTTCTTTCGTTCAAAATTTTTGCAACAATTTAAAAATCAATTTTGTCGTTCACATCTGAAAATAATTATTATGCCTGGGAGTTTTTTAGATTACAAGGAATCAAAAACTGTTTTTTGACCTATGAAATAGTTTGACTGACAGTTTAAAAATTAATTCTCCAATTTGTTTCTATTCAGTTCTGTTCAATTTAATTCAATCTTTTTCTTCGATTTAAAAATCCCTAAAAATCTCGAAAATATTTCAATTCAAATTTCATAATTTTAAATATATTTTACTCGTGTGACTTCTTCTTGATAGATAGAGAAATTTCATATTCTTTTACCTTTTTTTTTTACTCTTTTCATTTCCATTATAAAATGAAAAGAAAAATAATAGAGGTATTGTAAGGTTTTATTAAAGTTTCGATTTAAATTTCGAAATTTTTTAAAAATTCCATTTACTATTCCATAACTTTTCAACGTTACATTTTAAAGCTTTGTTCGTGTCAGCATTTAAAGTATAAAAAGAGTAGGAAAGCAAAAAATTAATTCGTAATGTAATTATATATTATTTACAATTTTAATGGAATTTGGACCTAAATTCCAAAATTACAGATAAAATTTGCTGACCTAACTTCTTAAATCTGTTTACGTGTCTTAAAACTTTATTCGAATTTGCAGTCAAACAATGCAAGGATCGTTCCTCTGCGATCATGTTTATGAACACACATACATACTCACACTAAACAATCTAGTACAGTCCATTGAGTGTTGTGTTACGTCCCAAACTTATCGCAGCAGAGAGTCTCTTCGATCAGCTAAGGTGACATCGTGGATTCTTGTTCTTTCAACGTGCCAAAGCATTCTTCGAACACCCTTTAAACTTAGAAAAAGGAGAATTAAAAGCGTTAGGAAGAGTAATCGTAATATACAAAGTTGAAATTTCCACATATTTTCCAATTTTTAAATATATCAGTTGTGATTTTCCTATTTTAATTAATAGACGTGAATCACGTTAAGTTTCGATGATAATAATATTTATTCACCAAGACACAAAATGAAATTGACTTTATTTAGGGGTAAATATTCATGAGACCAACAGAAACCCTTCAAAAATTGCATTAAAATATTTAATAAATACTCGTAACTGTGTATGATACTTATTTAATCATCATAATGTATCGACCAAACGAGTATACCATATTTTTACATATAAAAATATAAAAAAATAAATTTTTAAGAATATTCATATTTTTCATTATGTACTCTTCCTTCAAAGAACCTGAGAAACTATTAATTATTTTGTTGGCAGTAAAACACTCAGGCTGTAACAATTTAGAAGTAGTATCTCGAATGCTTCAATAAGGAAGTGACAATTTGAAATTTAAAATATCAAAACAATTCGTTTTTCAATCAAAAATTCTTAAAAAATTTACAGTCTGGTATCCAAAAGAATATTTTTGTTTCTTTTATTTATTTTTTACTTCATGAAACGAAAGATATTGGGTCAGAATTGTAAATTATATTTCACTTGGTAACTACCTTTCTAGTAAGGTACTGTGGAAACTTATTCCAATATCAATTTGGTTCGAGCATGCGTTTCCATAAGCTTGAGCTATGGTAATTAAAAAAGTTATGGTTGAAAAATATTATCTTTACCTATTGTTCAATATTATAAAATTTCGTTGGAATCATTTATTTCCCTTCCTTATAGAGTTACAAAATTTGGGTCTAAAAATTCCAGTTATCGCAGCTGAGGAGGAATAATTCCCTTGAAATTATAACAAATAATTTCCTTCAAACCGAGAAATTGGCAATATTCAATTTAATCATCTTATCAATAAACCTCTAAACTAATAGGTACACGTATATCTCTATAAAAAGAATAGATGGATGATACTAAAATTTGAAATAATTTCCTTGGAAAATTTTGTAAACAAATAATTCTTTATTCGAGTAGTTGTATATTTCTAATGATAAACTACCTCATAACCATAGTCTGTTCTATTCAAGGCTTATACCTAATGGCAATCGAAGTTAGTTCTGCATAGAGGCAATTCTCAGATCTTCTAATGAGTTCCTCATTCATGTACATATCTCCTTACTTTACATTCAACTAGAATTTGTCACGTGTAGTTGTGTACTATATACTAACAACCTCGTTTACAGCAATCTATTCGCTAATTAGAATAAAAATTAACTTCATTGAAAGAGAAACTGACTCAAGAATTGATTGTTTACAACAGTCTACTCGCAGATTAAAATAAAAATTGACATTACTATAGTAAGAATTAATTGAATACTAAAATAGACATTTTGAAATATGAAAACACACATTTTCCCCACACAATATATTCGCTAATTAGAATAAAAATTTACGTCATTGAAAGAGAAATTGATTCAAGAATTGGTTATTTACAACAACTACTCGCAGATTAAAATAAAAATTGACATTACTATAGTAAGAATTAATTGAATACTAAAATAGACATTTTGAAATATGAAAACACACATTTTCCCCACACAATATATTCGCTAATTAGAATAAAAATTTACGTCATTGAAAGAGAAATTGATTCAAGAATTGGTTATTTACAACAACTACTCGCAGATTAAAATAAAAATTGACATTACTATAGTAAGAATTAATTGAATACTAAAATAGACATTTTGAAATATGAAAACACACATTTTCCCCACACAATATATTCGCTAATTAGAATAAAAATTTACGTCATTGAAAGAGAAATTGATTCAAGAATTGGTTATTTACAACAACTACTCGCAGATTAAAATAAAAATTGACATTACTATAGTAAGAATTAATTGAATACTAAAATAGACATTTTGAAATATGAAAACACACATTTTCCCCACACAATATATTCGCTAATTAGAATAAAAATTTACGTCATTGAAAGAGAAATTGATTCAAGAATTGGTTATTTACAACAACTACTCGCAGATTAAAATAAAAATTGACATTACTATAGTAAGAATTAATTGAATACTAAAATAGACATTTTGAAATATGAAAACACACATTTTCCCCACACAATATATTCGCTAATTAGAATAAAAATTTACGTCATTGAAAGAGAAATTGATTCAAGAATTGGTTATTTACAACAACTACTCGCAGATTAAAATAAAAATTGACATTACTATAGTAAGAATTAATTGAATACTAAAATAGACATTTTGAAATATGAAAACACACATTTTCCCCACACAATATATTCGCTAATTAGAATAAAAATTTACGTCATTGAAAGAGAAATTGATTCAAGAATTGGTTATTTACAACAACTACTCGCAGATTAAAATAAAAATTGACATTACTATAGTAAGAATTAATTGAATACTAAAATAGACATTTTGAAATATGAAAACACACATTTTCCCCACACAATATATTCGCTAATTAGAATAAAAATTTACGTCATTGAAAGAGAAATTGATTCAAGAATTGGTTATTTACAACAACTACTCGCAGATTAAAATAAAAATTGACATTACTATAGTAAGAATTAATTGAATACTAAAATAGACATTTTGAAATATGAAAACACACATTTTCCCCACACAATATATTCGCTAATTAGAATAAAAATTTACGTCATTGAAAGAGAAATTGATTCAAGAATTGGTTATTTACAACAACTACTCGCAGATTAAAATAAAAATTGGCATTACTATAGTAAGAATTGATTGAGTAATGTAATAGATATTTTGAGATACGAAAACACATTTTCTCCACACAATATATTCGCTAATTAGAATAAAAATTTACGTCATTGAAAGAGAAATTGATTCAAGAATTGGTTATTTACAACAACTACTCGCAGATTAAAATAAAAATTGACATTACTATAGTAAGAATCGATTGAATATTAAAATAGACGTTTTGAAATATGAAAACACACATTTTCCCCACACAATATATTCGCTAATTAGAATAAAAATTTACATCATTGAAAGAGAAATTGATTCAAAAATTGGTTATTTACAACAACTACTCGCAGATTAAAATAAAAATTGGCATTACTATAGTAAGAATTGATTGAGTAATATAATAGACATTTTGAGATATGAAAACACACATTTTCTCCCCACGAATCTCATACATACTGTTATTATATTCGAAATATTATATATTATATTCTATTCAAATTGTATATCATTGTAACTCATATTGTGTTTAAAACATTTTTCAATTACATTTATTATTTGGTCAATTCTTGAATTACAAGTAATCAAACCATCTTCTCAATTCTTTAAAAAGTACTGGTTGCTCTATTTTGAATTCTTTGTATTTAGGATGTCAATCTCTGACAATGAGGTCTGAGCTAGATACTTATGGTTAGGCTCTTTGCGTCTTTGACAAGTCCAAATACAGTTAATTACATTAATTTTCGAATATTTCAGTATCTACACTCCTTGCTTTGCATATAAACTTGATACACAAATTTGATCGAAAACAATATCTTTTTTCTGTATCATATTAAATTTTTGGCGTTAATACTTCAAAGCAGAAATTTTCAATCTTTTTCATGTCGTGGCATACGCAAACTCATTACTAAAATTCCGCCACATACCAAAAAATGTATTATACTTTTTACAAATATGGTAAAAAAGACATACGTAATCATATATTGTATTAAATGTCATCTCATTAAGGCAGCAGTGATACAGTTGCACGTTTCAACAGCTTTCGCAGCACACTGATTGAAAATCACTGCTTCAAAGCACAGTTCTATACTGATGTACTCATATTTAAACAATTGTACACAAAACATTGCGTACTTACGTATGTTTCGCATTCTGAACAATCTCTTATTATAAGAATTGTTGAAATCCAAGTGGTAAACGAGTATCTTCAATTGCAACTGCAGAAAATTTAATTTCAAGTACACATTTATTGGATAAAAATGAGCTTCAAGTGAAAGCGAGTGAATGAAGCTATTGATGGAGAATAACGCGAAGGGATACAAAAATAAATGAAAGAGAACAAAGTGAAGGCATTGCTAAGGATTTATTCGGGTAGTCACTCAAATCGGTTGCTCCTGATTTCGGTGTCGGTGAATGAACAATTGAAGACTGGAAAAAAGAAAGCAGAAAAGTCGAGTGAAAATAGAAAATCGTACGTATGAAGCCTTTGAATGTTTGAAGCAGCGTGTTAAAAAGCGATTTATTCATAGTGGAACGTTGGCAAAATAGAGGTGTTATTCAAGCAAGATTGGCGAAACGATAAAAATTGTACATAAAGAAAGAAAGAGAAAAAAGGAAGTACATTTTAGAAGAACGAATGGTTTATTTCGTATGAAAAATGCATTTTACGATATTTCCACGCGAGTCACTATGACCCATGGTCCTCAATTTATTCGAACAAGTGCACTACGGTCATCGAACCTCGTGCACTATTTCATTTGATAAAATTGACATAGTGAGATAATCCACTGAAACGTTAACAGCTAAACCGATTACTATAGCTACACCTTAAAACCTATTTTCCAAACGACGTAGTACAGAAAATTTGTACAAGGATATTGTAAAATAACGAGTTATTCTGACCTGATGTGGCATAGCTTTGAACTAGGCTCGTGTACTATATCTTCCTTTATATGTTTCAAATTGCTGTTTTGGTTGTCGAAACATGTAAACTTTAACGAATGACCGATTTTATGACCTCACTATTTCGGATCTACCAGGTGAACATACGCCTGATGTATAAAATGTGTAGATGATACTTCTACGCATACTATGTACGTATTTGCACGTGTAGTCGTGTATAAATCCTCGTGAGCGAATGTTTGTATACAATTGTAAATTTGCATTGAAAGTGGATACATCCAAAGTCAGATTTCGAAATTTTCAATATTCATATCCGTTTATATTTAAACATTGAAGTTTGAAATTGGAACTTTTGTGACTGCTTCAATTTCTTTCCCTGTAGAAAGTTAACATGTTGCAGATATATTCAAATTATAATAATATGAGGAGATATTAACATGAAAGATTAATATATTGCAAATTTATTTGTTCCAGTTATATAACAAAATGATGATTAATTAACAGTATATATAAAATTGATTGATTTCTAAAGTATGAAAAGGACCAAGGGTAACTGTTAAGGTATAGTTGATTTATAAAATTTTATAATATGTGAAAACTAAAATTAATTGTCAATGTATGGAAAATTGATTAATTTTCATAGTTTTAGAAAATTGAAATATAATTATATTATATTTTTATAATATGCCAAAATTAAAATTAATTATCAATGTATGGAAAATTTTTTAATTTTTGTAGTGTTAGAAAGTTAAAATATAATTGTATTACTAATGTATTATTGTCTGTAGCTTATAAAAATTAGAATTAACTAATGTATCAGCAATATTATCTACAAATATCTGAATTTTAATATTTTACCAATATTAAACCAATTTTAATATTTTAAATTTTGTTCAATTTGGAAATGAAAAAATTGTTAAAATATGAATGTAGAATTTTCTTCTTTCTAAGATTTGAACATTCTAGTTCACAATGTAGTTTCATAATACTTGAAGAAATTACTCTAAATAATTCTCTTTCGTGGATCTGCGTCAATTACCGATTACAGGTATTCGTTTCACCCTCAGTCATACTATACCGGAAAGAAAGATTCAGTTTCCTTAAACACACAATGCTCCGAATGAATGAATGTACTCCTAACAGAACATCGTCTTTGAGAAAAGGTCTTCAGATAATAAACAGGACTTGTTTGCAATTTCATTGTGATTACTTATAAGCCAGAGACAGGTTATTTATAAGAGAAAGAAAGATGGTACTCTGTAATTCTTCGCTCATTAGTTGTGTATTGCCATTGATAAATATTTTGGAAAACTAATTTTATACGAGTATATAAATATACATACTACTTCCTTTTCAATATTTCAGAAGTAGAAACGAAGCTTTATGTCATATTTCGAAAGTAAATTCTAATAAATACACTGATACCATTTTAGATGCATATACGTAGATTATTTATTGCTTTAGTATAACTAACTGCATATTTATTTGCTTACATATTACTTATATTTATTATATTATACAGGGTGTCCCAAGAAACGTATACACACTTTAATACCTTATTTTTTTAAACTTTATTCTTTTAATTTTCTTTCTTTTTTTCCTGTTTTTATAATCATGCAAAGTGTGTATACATTTTCTTGGGATATCCTGTATTTGTTATATTTACTGGAATATATTATACTTTGCTCATATTTCGGATAGAACAATCGGAGGTTAGTGTATGTATACACAGAGGTGTATTTATTTCAGTATTATGATCTAGATCATGGATGTTGTCAATATTTACTTCTATCATAATTTTATGACCATTTTTAATACATAAAACGAACAGTAAGCTTCATGGAAATTCAAATATTTAATCTTTCATTTATTTAACTATCTTTTACGAGTTACCATACGTTCCAAATATAGTTACCAAATATATTATGCTTTGCTCATATTTCGGATAGAATAATCGGAGGTTAGTGTATGTACACACAGAGATGTATTTATTTCAGTATTACGATCTAGATCATGGATGTTGTCAATATTTATCTCTATCATAACTTTATGACCATTTTTCATACATAAAATGAACAGTAAGCTTCATGAAAATTCAAATATTTAATCTTTCATTCATTTAACCATCTTCTACAAGTCACCATACGTTCACTATATTTTATTTTGCTTTTTAAAAGAATTTAAAAATTATTGAAGACAAAAATACGAAAATGTATACGATTTATTATAAACGTATCCCATTGTACATATATCATTTACAGGGATGTATGAGAAGTATGAGATGTGAATTGAAATTTATTTTTCATATATTTCGTGTATGGTACGTGATACAAGAGTACACTAAATCCGTTCTGCGCGTCACACATGATGTGCAAGGCAGCAAAGTCTCATATAGCAACTTCCTGTGTCACATTTGAAATTTGCGCAATACTGTACATTTTCTCTATTGAACCACGTTGGTATTATTAACCCCTTACACTACCATTCTATTATGAGAAATTATACGAAGAAGGTATTTAATTTTAGTTAACCACTACAAGTATATTCCAACCATGATAGAATTAGCCATATGCACTCGAGAGGCGCCATTCAATCACCATTTGATAAAATTTCGAAGCTCGATATTAATTAATATACCAAATTTAAAATAGTATAACAGTGTGCGAGATACCGAAATTAAATAATTCTACGTGTTAATTATTATAGGATTTCTTATTTAGTGTTCAAAAAATATCATCAGCCTTATAGCATAAAATTTGTCAACTCGTACCCTTCTTTAACCAAAAAATCGTAGAGCGCAAAGGATTGGATAAAAGAGATAGAAATTCTTCGCATCTTTATAATCGTAATTCTCGAATTCTAGAATTCTTATAATCGTAATTCTAGAATTCTAGAATTCTTATAATCGTAATTCTCGAATTCTGAAATTCTTATAATCGTGAGATATTTGACGCGAAGAAGGTATGACAAATTGGAGGGTTAAGCATGGATGATAAAGTTGAGCAGCAATAAATAATCACCAAGAAGATTTGGCGATCTAATTGAAGCTTCAAAAATCAAAGAAAGATTTGAAATGTTTAAATTATAAACATTCCATGATGAAGAACATACTTCAAAATAATTTTTCGATTTGTTTTGAATAATCGTACAAAAATGAGATATACATTTTACAGTAAACAAGCATTTTACAGCAAGAATTTATTTTTCTTCTGCACACCACTTTAGATCTGTAAGAATAAGGAAACTTTGTAGAGCATGCAATATATTCCATGTAACATTACAAAAAATTATAAACAATAGTTAGTTTATAATTGACCAGGAATTACGATAATAAAAGTTCAGTAAAAAGTGAAAAATCACCTTAATTTTTTTAAACGACTGGACTTATTTTCTCCTTCATAATACTGTAATTAATATCAAGGGTAGTTCACTAACCTAGTGTACTATCATCTTTAGATGGCCTTAAAATGATTCGAGAAGAATCACGATGTCGAAGTCATAGTTCGTATTTTAAATTTAGATATTTAGGTTTAGACAAATGCAACAAATCTAAATTTGAATTTGAATTACACAATTGACAATTCACGATAATGAAAAAGTATCAATATCTGACAACTGAGTTCTCATGCTATTAATTGTCTTAATTTACCACCGAAACATCTTAGTATTTAATTCTCATTTAAATCTTATAATATTTATAATCATTAATTATTATTAATTATTTAATTCTTACAATATGCATAATTATTTATTTTAATATCATAAGTATAATCTTTGGAATTATTTCAAATTTGCTGTAAAAACAGTCATGTGGAACAAATCGATTATGGTGATTGTGTACCATGCAATTTTGCTTTATTTTTCTAACGTTATTGGCAATTGTATGCAAATGCACATATTAAATTCTTAAATTACGAGGAAAAATAATAAAATCTGTAATGTATATTAATCATCGTTCATTGGTATATTTTGCTATGAAACTATGAGTTTAATTAAATAAAATATTTAATTAATTTAATCCATTATTTTAATTTCACGGAATAAATGAATTTGACGATAATATGTTCGACAAAGATGGAATTTGCGGTATAATTTAACTTCTTGTCGAATTCTATACCACGTAATTAATGCACTGCATTCACTTGTATGACGAATATAAATTCTGGCGAAAATTGAATTATAGACAATTAACGTATTAAGAGTGGATAACAATTTTTAAAAGATATTACAATACGACAATTGCCTAAATAGCAACACTTTAGGAATACTAGATTTCAAGTTATTTTATAACAAATTTACAATAGCAACTACCACGATGGATGAACAAGATAAAAAATATAAATATTTATATAATTATATAATTTCCTGTTTCTCTCACACATCACAATTTATATTCTATCGTTCAAATGCAATCATTATTAATTAAAATGCTTTAAGAGAAATTGCAATGTGTTTAATTAAATAAATGGTAATTACATTAATGCTCACACATGCTTTTAAGTTAAATCAAAATCAATTCAGCGAAATAACAAGGCAAGCTGAGAAAATGAAATTAGAAAGAACCTGTCTATCGAATCTGTGAATTATATAATTTTATATAAAGTTCAACTACAAGTGAGAAGCCTGGATGGACTTGTATCAAATCTATTAGCATTTAAATAGAGAAAGTTGTGCGCTCGGATGATAAGGGTGTTATCGAATTGCGGCTCTTCATTCTTGAGACAAGCCAGCTGAGTTTCAATGTCGATATTCAAATAGATTCTTGGACTCGCCAAACGCCAAGGGTCTTTAGCCTCAAGTGTAACCATGCTCGAACACTCCAGCGAAATTCGAATGCATATATCGTGCACTGGAAAACCAAGAACAAACGAAAGAGAGTGCAAAAGTTTCGCGTTGAAAACAAAGGCTATGTCGACATTGAAATTTCATTTTGAAAACAAAATTTTCCTTTGTTCAAAATTACAATTTATCTCGAGACTTTATATCCACATATTTGAACGAAAAATGAATATTTGCAAAAATAAAACGGTAATGTGAAATTGTATTTTACATATGTACGTGAAAATACATGTACTCGAAATAGCGCAAGATTAATTTTACAATTAGTTTATTATCTAAGAAAATTTAATGTTAAGAAATCATGTATTGGCATGAAGACAATAAACCTGATAAAATTTTGAAAACTATTTGCATTCACGTAATCCGTTTTATCAACTAAGTCAGTTATTTATTATTAATTAACGTAGTACTGAATTATATATTATTAAATATAATATGTAAATATATTAATATACATATACATTATTATGAAATTATTTATTATTTATTTACACGTTCTTAATTTTAACATTATTAACTTACATATTGACCTATACGTTGTTGACTTGCATATTATTAATTTCCATATTACTAATGTTGTAGGATACCATTTCGGAAAGAAATCGCGAATCGGCCATTGCCAACAAAAACAAATTATAAACCGATCAATATTTTTTAAAAGCAAATGGAAAAGTTATTTTGGGGAGCAAAATTAAGTTGCATGGTCCCTACGGGGAGGTGAAGCGTAGATTAAGAGAAGCATAAAAGTATGGTCCTTGAAGATTAAAACAGAGTCCTTAGAAATCAATTGTGACCGATACGAACGTGAGTCACTTGGTGTTGGAAAGAGACTTAAATTCGAGTGCGTCTATGTGTGTTTTCGTTTCGTTAGCTTGGTGTACTTTTCCTAAGTTAAATTAGCTTTATGAGTTTTGAGTTTGTGTTATTCTGTTCTTGCTGTTTTGTCAATTTTTGATGTCTTGAAACCAGTTTTCGCGATTTTACAATATATATACTGTTAATTTAAGTATCATTAATTTAGTTCAGGACAAACTTATTCAGTATTTAAATTCCGACGTACGTAAGATAATTAATATATGTACATACGCGTACAAAATTTTAATGAAATTAATGCTAAATAAATAGAAACGTAATTAATAATTACGTAACAAGGTACAAAAACATGAATAAATTTGTACACAGAAAATTTTTAAAACTAATCAACAAAAGTTGGAGAAGTTACGTAACTAGTACTAATTTGTATATCAGGGACATTTAGTAATCAGCTTCTAATTACAATTTCCTATCCATAATACTCAGCAGGTTTGTTACCTGGCTGTCATCGGTATAGTTGTATTCCATTGTTCGTAGTCGGTACACCGTGTAGGGTCTACTCAAGGAGCTCGGGATGCTATTCATCACAGGCAACAGTTCTACCGAAACTAGGATCCTGATGTGGTTGGGATCGTAACAGAATCAAAGTGGTCCACAGAGAGCGAAATCGACAGCGAAACTGCGGATAGCTGAGAGAAAATCGGGAATGCGAGGAACAACAAACCGATCTACCGATAGCCAGACCAAATAGGTAAAAAGGCGGTAGTCGATAACGAAAACTATCCTAAATTCAAAGCCAAGTAATAATATGAAAAAAATATACATTATAATAACGAGGGGACTATAGCAATTGTGATGCACGTATTTTGACCATCGTCGATTGTAAATAAAAATAAATATTACAGAAATTTGTACCAATTGCAATTTATACGTTTTGAAGACTACCGATTGTAAATAAAAATAGATAAAATAGTAAAAATTTTCCATGGAAGTAAGGAATAAATATGCAATACTTGAGCTTATTTCGCTGATTGCTGGTTAGAAATCTGACATGGCATCTCTCTGGCATTGAGAATGCAATGACTGTCCGAGAACAAATGAAGAATATTGGGATTATGGGTAAAAGGAAATAACTATTTTTATAATTATCCTTATCCTATCCTAAGGAAGGTATATCAAATGTATTCAGACTGTTCACATGGAGAGTCAAAACTGGAGTGAAGAAAAAGGGTATGCGATTGCAGTTCGTCCTGGTCCCCTAATTCTTATCTAACGCATGAAATAAATACTCCACGCGTTTCCGGAACCACTTCGGCTCATAGTTTAAAGATATATCTATTTTTCCTAAGAGATTGATTTTTGTATGTACGTTAAGAAGTATCCTATTTTCAACAAAGAACAACCTTCTGCAGTCTATTTTTATCCTATTCACCACTCTATTTAGTCAAGGCGTTCAGGTTGTGGGTCTTGTCGTTGTAGCTCATTGATATCGAGTCTGCCAGCTATTTAGGAATGAGCCTAGATCGATCATGGTTGTCTGAAAGGTCAATACTTTTATGGAACATATTCGTGACTTTCGCAAACTTTCGCCAGGGGTCTCCTACTCATTCGAATGGAAAAGGTCAGTTTTTCCTTCTTTCTGCATTTCCTTAAAGACTGTAGCGTTCTATTTATCGAATCTCTTCGATGTCCTAGAATGTTTATCACGCGCCAAATTAATATTGCTCGACTAGTTGTAATAATAAGGATCCCGAAGTGTGTGTTGATAAAAGAGAGCGTTTATTTATAGAAAAGTATAGAATAGTTATAATGGAGACGTTGAACGGAGTACCGTTTCGAACACGCATTTATATGTGTAAGTAAGGTGTTTCAAGGATCGGTGTCGAGGACGAACTGATTTCTCGAATTTGATCTATGTCGTGTCTCGTCGTGTCCTGTCCGGTGTTTTCTCCAGTTTAGTTCTGATCGGGCAAAATAAACGTTGGTGGTGGAAAAGTAAGGAGTTTTAATTGGACAGAGGGTGTGACGGAAGGACCTTTGGCTAAGGAGTAGGAAATTGTCAAGGAGCCGATTTTTGATGGTCAATGACGTGATTTATAAGTGGTGTCCGTCCGTTGCTTGTTGGGTCTGTCACACGTGGGTCCCATCTGTCGAGTCTGGTACTTGTAAAAATTCCTAAACTTTGCTTTACCTTTATAAACTTAATCCGCTAGAACGGCGGTGAGGCACATCTAACCTCCGGAATTGCAGTCGCAATATAAAATACATTGTAAACCGTTAGATTTGTTAAAAGTGTAAGCCTTAGAATAAAAATCACGTTATGAAGACGCTTTCCGGGACGGAACAAAGAACACACATCTAAAAATACGCGTTAGAGACCATTTTATAAAATTCGTAAAATCAAGCATGCATACGTCAAGTAAGGAAAAATTTGGGTTAGGTTATCTGTTATCAAATTTTTCCATTTCTGAACAGCAGACCTATCATCTTGCCACGTTTATTCCTAACAGATCAGATATAAAAGAAAATGTAACTCCCTTTCGTATTATCGTTATCTTGCACTAGCATTTAATTACCAAAAATCGTAGATTGAAAAGGCATTTAATAAAATTATCAATTTCACGATAAAATAATTCAAAGATTTTTGATATTCGCATAAACTCTACGCTCGCCGAGTTACGCCAAGTTCAATTTCAGTCACACGACTGCGATTCGGCACGAAAGTACGAGCGAATTCAAAGAAAGAATATTTCGCGCGTAAATACGTCCGGGAAATTTGCATAAATTGCAGGAGTGTGAGAAGACGCTGAAAATCGAAGGCTGCAATGGCATGGTTTTGTCGCGTACTGCGAGTTGACAAGGTCAAGAAGAACTGAATCCTGTGACGTCGGCTAAGAGAGTAAGCGATCGCAGAGGAGGCTAGTAAGTCCTGCTCTTCAGTCTGCTAATCCTACATTGGCAAGACAATTAACTCGGAGCGAGAATAGAGATCTCGTTTAGCTGTCCTTCTCGTCGACGTGGCCCTTCCATTCAGTCTTCTCTCTTCCCATAGCAACTGGAGCCGTGTAATATTGCGAGACATTGGTCCGCGCAAAGGGCTGCTCAGCCAGCGGCTGTTTCACCGTAGGGATCACAATATCCTTCTATCCGCTTCAGAAATATCCGGCTGATGTCACTTCGCCTTCTGCACAGGCCGGAAAGATAATCAAACTTCTCACCGACAATTTGCGGTTATTTGTAGTCGTGTATGCATACGTACCGGTAATTCTCTGTAGAGGTAAACCGATTTCAAGACTGTCGCTTTTCTCGGCTTCCGGGGATTCAGCCTGATCTTCTCCTTCTATCGTCCCATCTGCGTTTCCTTTGTCCCGCGCCGTTTTCTTCATCTCTCTGCCTATTTTCTTCCATCTGTATCTTCAGCTTCGCCAAATCTCGACTTAGTTATCTGTAACTAAGCTAATCTCGACCAAGAAGTCGGACTATCCCGCAACGTGGGCTACTTAAACACGAGTCCGACCGATCCGCCAAAGCCTGTAGACCTCTTCTAATCCACTCCCCCGAGCTTATATATACTCGAATCCTTACCTCCAGTCCCTTCTGGGTATAGCTTCCACCTCGGTTGGCTGGAAGATCAGCCGAGGCAAAGTCCTGGATCCTCTCGCACGAGTTAGTGTAGGACTATTTTTAGTACCTATATTCTCGCTTCGATCTGTCCGTCGTCGATCTTATTCTGATAATTAATCAGCTTCGGAAGACACGATGAGAACTACGAGAAATTTTTAGTCCCGTACAGTCGGAATTAATGAGAGCCTTCCGAGGTCTCTTATGAGAGAATAGCATTCGATCGAAACTTTTCTTCTGATAGAAGGTGCAGTAAAAGTTTTATCACACGTAAGTACTACTTTCATTGTTCCCTTCTCCCGGAATCATTTTAGTTCTGGAAAACAAATTTTTATCACCTGCGCGGAGCTTATGTTCCTACTGCGAGTTCGGTATTTGTTCCTGCTTCATTTCTGGCGTTAGTTGAATTTAACGTGTCATTTCGGTGATCGATTCCCTTCTAATTTTACTTTTAAGCAGAATTTCGTTACAAACCAAAATGGAAGAATTTAAATACATATATTAAATTAAGAACAGTCGAGTCTCCTATAACGTGATTAATTCGTACCACGTTATATGAAAACCGTGTTATAAGAAAATCAGAATTAATTGAAATCAGGAAATACGTTCTATGGAAACCGCGTTATGAGATACATAGTAATAAGACAAATCAAATTAATTTATACCTCGTTATATGAAAACCACTGCCGAGTTATATAGAAACCGTGCTATAAGAATCTCGGAAATAATACAAATTGAATGAATTCATACCGCGTTATATGGAATCTCAGAAATAAATAAATTATTCATAAATCAACGATATACAAAAATTGCATGCTCAAAGTATCAAATTACGATTGATACGGTTAATAAATAAAATTTTATAATAGAAATGGCAATGAATATGTAGATTTTTACGTATTTGAATTTAGATTTATCGAATATAATACGTAGTTCATATAATAAAATTATAAACTTAATTTGATACATATTAGTGACGTATCCTAATTCAAAATAGGATTCCAACTTGTTAAAATTAAACATTTTGTTACTTTGTTTTATATAATTATCTTTTGGACGTCTATCAAAGCCCTTATTAAAGTCTTTTCTATCGTAAGTTCTCTTATTCATCAATGTGTGAGTATTGGTTTTATGAGAGTGTGAGTGTTGGCTTTATATGTGCGAATGGTATTGAGGTAGAATAAATGAAAGTTATTTGGTGTGATATAAATATAATATATGCGAATGGAATCTAGTGTGAATGTTGATAAAAAAATGTTTAGAAGAATGTGCCAGAATGAAACATTTATGTGAGAATCGTCAAATAGTAAACATGTGTTAATAAGAGTGAGAGAGAGCGAGAGATAGAGAAGAATTTTCTAAATAGTGTGAATCTTTTCGTTTAAAATATTATACTGCGAATTGATGTCAATATTTAAATATTATTATATAAATATATTAATTTGTTAATTGTTAAAGAACGTGGTAGATATTGGTATTCATTTCTATCCACACAATGGTATTCTATATTTCTTCTTATTTATATTTATTTCTGACACAAATGTTTTATTCTCAATCAGTCTTATGAAACAACTTCAATTTGATCAGAATTCAGAAATTTTTATCTTGTGGTTTATACATTAAGGATCTCACAATTAGATTGTTTTATTATTCTTTGTCACTATGAAATATTTGAAGTCTAGCACTTTTTTCCTAATTGGTTAAAAATCCTCCTCACTTTGGAAATTTTCTTCTTGATTCCCACAAAAATTTTATTTTATAATCATAGTTCTTTCAAAACCTCCTTATGTGGAGCCAAACAATTTTGAAATTCTCTTTTGACCCTTTGTACTCGACGATTTTTTAACTAATGAAGAGTAGAAATTCAAAGATTCTGTACTAAAAAACTGACGAAACTTTTTTGAGCAGTAAATAAAGAATTGCACAATAATAGAATTGTAGAATTATTTGATTTCGATACCACGCACATTGTTACATTGTATTAAATTTGATATATTAATTAATATCGATCTTCCAAATTTTATGAAATGGTGACTGAAGCTCACCTCTCGAGTGCAAAGGGTTAAATTTTGCACTGCGCATCGTTGAAGAATCATTTTGAGTTAAGTGACGTTCTACTTCTATAGTCAAATCCAGCCTTTAATTTTGCACTTCGCATCGTTGAAGAATCATTTTGAGTTAAGTGACGTTCTACTTCTATAGTCAAATCCAGCCTTTTCTTACATCCTAACTGAAGTTTGAAACGAATTCGTTATTTGTGTTTTCTTCCACTAACGCATTCCAGGCAGACTTATTAATTAATTCCCCATAAATGTCAATTACATACAGAAATTTAACACATCGGATAACTTCTGCCATAGACAAATTTTTCAAGCCATTCGAGTTGTTGGAATGTTCTTGTACGAACAACGCGTTATAGGAGAACTGACCCGATTTTTGTACCGCGTTATATGGAAATCGCATTATAGAAGCCACGATTGTACAATTAAAAATTAAATTTATTATTATTAATGGAATTAAATTGAGAAAAGAATTTGGTAGATCAAAAGTCTACGTTCTTAAGAACAGCAATGGGAATAAATAAAGTATTTTTCTATCCTCGATAAATATTTATTCAATATTGTGGTAGTGGTTGTCATGGAATGTGTGGTATGAGTGTGAGGAATGTTTGCGTGGAAGGATGTGTGTGTGACGAGTATGACAGAGAGTCGCGAAAAAACAATCGGTAGGTGAATGATAGTCATTACATATAGACGTTGTGTGTGAGAGAGTTCTCGAGAGATTATATCGCAGTTAGAAGCGAATTTATTTTACGAGATTTAGTTATAATTTGTGTTGTGCTGTTATTGTGTTAAATAAATATTCTTATTAGTTTATCCATTTACTCACATTTAGTTTCATTTTTAAGAGCATTGAAAAATTCACTCCAAATATCTTTGACTGCTGACAAATTTTGACAACAGTTCGTACTATAATTGAAAATAAAACGAAATTAAAAAGCAGCACAATCTTATATAAAATTTTCTATTCCATTGTTATAATTCATGAATTATGAATATTGAAACATTTGCTGAAAATATTCTTGCCAACTGACTCGTCTCTATATTTTCTTACTCTGTTAATAAAAATGATGTAACTTTACTTTTAGATATAGAGATATGTACTATCATTGATTTTACTTTAACTTGTTTTATTGTAATCAGTACGTACGTGTTTATATCACAGAGTGTCTTTAAAAATTAACGACTCACACAGCAACGCTCATCCTCGTACACAGACATTCATGGCTACGTGCTTGCGATATCGATTTACAGTTGATTTTAGGTATTTACGTATTTCTTCACAAAAAGTGAAGAATATTTAACGAGATTTAGTTATAATTTATGTTATGCTGTTATTGTGTTAAATAAATCTTATGAATTTATCCAGTTACTCACAAATATAAAGTACAACGCGTTTGTCTAATAATAAGCACAATGTGATGCACAGAAATGCCAAAATAATTAGAAGTTTCCTGATACCACACATTTTGAAAAATCCATCGAAGATATTAAACTACTCCTGAACACGTGATCCTATAAAAATTTCCTTATTATCGTGAAACTCGTTTCGTCGAAATCATGCAAAAACGTGTGCTATATTCAGATGCGCGTGAGCATCTCTCTCGAAAGCGAATTAAGAAGAGTGAGGTGAGGAAGGATATAAAACCCGTGATTTCGGAATAAATGCGAGCCTAAAAGTGGAATGCGTTATTGGAAGGTAAATCAGAGGAAGCATGGTTGACGGAGAGGTAGATGGAGCTGGCGCAGAGGGAAGAAGAGAGACAAGGGTGCTACGATTGGATCGCAGGGGATTGAAAGAACTTGATTGGCGATACGGATCACTACCTTGCAAAATAGAATCTCCGTGAAATCGCAGATTCCCTTGCATGCAAGTTGCGTTCTTGTACTGATTGTCATGTCGCTTCTGACTGGTTCCTGTAGAAAACGACGGATTTCGAATCGCCTGACCTCGGTGACTTTCTTCGTCTTCGTTCTCTCGAAATGCCTGCACGAATAATAGCCAAATCGATAGTTCCATTCGTATATGGTTATCTAATAACCGCATTAACGTTCTGTAATCATAGCTGTGCCGGATGTTACGCATTTGGTAGTGTTGTTAGCTGCATATGGAACGCAGGTATTTAAGAGGCGAACGGATCGATCAAAACTGGTTGTATCAATTAAATCCTATGTAACTTGTATTCTATTATCCTATATTTTACGCGAAATTAATATTCGAAAATGCAAGGATATATCTTCGTAGATATAAACCTGTTTTTGTAATGTGAAAACTGTGTATGCATCTGTGATAGGCAAAATTGAACGCAGTATAGAAATTATTCAAAAAGGGATTTAATAAGAGTAAGGTGATTGAAATCTACATTGTAATTATTTATTTGTTACGGTAGAAAACGTAAAGAATTTTTTGAATTATTGACATGTATTCTCTTCCTGCAATAATAAAAATTCGAAAACAATTACTTCAAGTTTCCGCGAGAAAGTCTGATTAGAATAAAATTTTGTCGAGTTGTATATCACGCAATGTTAATAAATGTAAATTTTTCTTGGCTCTTGTAGATCAAGTTCAAAATATGAAAATTCTTATCAAAGACCTACTCATCTATCGATTCTGTTTAAATTTCTGTATTTAAAAAGTTCGTCGAAAGGGATATAGTTGTACTTTATACAAAGGTATATAATTGTAAAATTCATACAAAGAGTAATTATGAATAAAACGATTTTTATGTGTGTCTAAGATTATTATTAAACAGAATTAATTATAGGATTTCTATTGTAATGGCTACGTATTAATACTATACTGTCTAATGAAACATTATGGTTACACTGTTGCGTTAATATGCAGCTTATGGTATTGAATGTAGATTAGGAATTAGCAATAGTGATCTATAGCCTAAACAGGCTCGAATATGCCTTTGAAATAATTAGAGGTGGAACATGCTATGGGCAGAGATTGAATTATTTAACATTTTTCCTAATCTGCTATTTCTATTCTACAATTACATATATTTCTATAAGGGACAGTTACACTATTTCTAAAGAAATCTTTGAATAACAATTCTTATGTTATAAATAAGCAAATGAAAACCTATTTTTTGTATTCTAATTCCGTTCTAGATACGTAATTTTTTACTATTAATGAAAATTAATTAACTATCGATTCACAATTGATTAACTAATAATTAACTTAAAGCTGGGTAGATAATACTTTATTCAAAGGTCAGGTTATAGCTCTATTTAAAACTATTAAAGTATGAAACTTATATTTTAATAAAGATTGTAACTCTATATTGATACAAATTTTTCAAGCAAAGTGATGTTGGAAATAAACTTAATAATGGAAATCATAGAATTGATTATTAATCACTATCACAACAACAAGGTATAATAATCTAGTAATAATTGTAATAATATTATAATAATCGTATATTATATCAGTAATGCACTAAATATGTATATTAATATATAATAATAATATAATAAAGTAGTCACAAAAATCACAAGGAACCAAAATCTGAAAATGGTGAACATACACATATATAAATAAATCAACCAAATACAGAGTATATTTTCCATCCTATACAATACATATTATTCAAATGACCGAACCCAGGAAATTAAATTCAAAATACTCAAAAAAGAAAAAATAACGCATCATTATTAATGCTGTTACAGCTGTATTACACAGTTGCAATACATTTATAATGGATCAGTGATGGAATGAGGTTTAATATTTGAGTCTTCCAGTAGTCACTTTATTTTATACATATTTAACCCATTTGCATCATGGGTCTACTTAAGGTGCCGTGTTCAGGCATCAGCGACGTTCAACTGACGACTAGCCCGTATCATCGCAAGTCTACTTAAGGTGCCGTGTTCAGGCATCAGCGACGTTCAACTGACGATTAGCCCTATCACCGCGCGCGTATCAGCACCTACTCATAATAGCAGTTGAAAGGATTTTCACGACAAAAGTAAAACTTGTTAAGAATATAATGAACCGATGTAGATGAGATGCTCACAAAAGGGATCAAACGTGATCTGTGGCATATGAAGAATATTCAGTAACTGGTAATGGAAAAAGTCAGCTCGCGGATTATTCCGCGCTCGGTGATAGGCGACACTCGTAGCTCGCGGAATATTCCGCGCTCGGTGGTAGGCGGTAGTCGTGGCTCGCGGAATATTCCGCGCTGGGTTGATAGAAATAATAAACTGATAAATCGTGTTAACAGTGATTGCCGAAGCAAGAGTGATCGGAACAAAGAAAACGATAACATGCACGGTGGGACCGCAAGGCCTAGATAACTCCCATACTAAATCTATTATAATAATTCATTATTATAACAGATATTGCGATTCGTACGCGATTATAACAATTAGTAATGCTATTACAGTCATTAATATCATAACAGTGTAATTGTAATTATATTCGTACAATTAGTATAAAATCTAAGAATAGCGAAGCCTAGTATGCCCATTGTCCAACACAATCAATTCTGGAATTCAAATTCAAGCTACCCACTAAGAGGAGAAAACGGAATAGGTGACAGAGAAAACGCGATACTCTTGTCCATAATGGTCGAAAATTGGTAATCTGATTAAGGGAACTGTCATTACGAGTGGTTGCAGTCTCTTTAGCAGACGTGTTCAAGATGCATTTCGCGAAAGGATCGTCTAGCCAGGCGAATACATCGATTTCACATGAGTCCTTCCTTTCTTACCGGGAGAAAGTCATTACACTCGATTCTAGGCGGATTACGAGAGGAATCTCTTTCAAATATGACGACTATCTCGAGATGCAGACACTCATCGCGACCCAATTACTTTTCACCAGATATCGGATCATTTTGTAATGCTATGCACGTCTGGGGAATTTTAGTTGTCGGGAACAATGCTTCTAAACGCAAGCCGTTGCACTTTGGAGCATTATGCGGAAGAACACAGGGCAAGAACTTCCACGGATTTAACTTTGAAAAGAATCGAGACAGACCGCGTTACTTTACTGAATGTTAGAAACTATGCGACACGGCAACTCGCCCATTTTTAATATCGTAAAGCGTTTTGACGCGAAGTCCAAACTGGAAATTTTGTATTAACGCCAAGAAGCGTTTAAATTTAGTATATTATTAACTAAACGTGTAGTATCGGAACTAGTTGTTAGAGGTGGATGAAATATCGATAACAATAAGAATAATTCTTCATTTAATTACAAAGAACGATCAAACACAAATATTAAGTATAAATCTGATTAATTTCTTGCAATCACGTGCTCACACCTATTTTCACTATTACAACTCAATTACAACTGACCTATGCCCAATCTCTCTGGTTTGTTCTTTCTACTTTCATACATTACATAAAATACACAATTCATGCAACACCTCAATCATTACACGTATACTCATTTATCACGATAACCTGAACCATTAGATATTGGCATTCCATGCATACTTGCCTCACTCATCCTTTCTTACAGACATCGTTCCTTTATTATATCAACACATATATATTCAAAATCTAGGTTAACCATTACCACAATTTGCATGAACCAGATTGCAACGATTGTACTTTCAAGATCATAAAAAATCAAATTTAAGACTTTCAAACATAATAAGTCAAAGTAATTAGAAATTGCAAACCGTCATAAAAAGCTGTAATTTTATATTGTGGATTTGTCAGCAAAAATTGACAACATTGATGAAAATATATTAAAGCTAAACCTAGAAACGATAAAACCTAAATGATAATTTTTTAATTTTTTTATTAAAAATTCTATATTCTACGTTAATGCTTTAATCACTTTGCTACGCGACTTTTTCCTAGCACTTGTCCCATTCATCCCTTTCTTACAGACATCGCTCCTTTATTATATCAACACATATGTATTCAAAATCTGTGTTAACCATTACCACACTAGTTACTAAAATACAAAGTAAAGAAATGAATATATTTACTGGAACATCGTTGTATGAAGTAACTGAAAATTAGTAAACCGTGTTTACTGAAGTATTGTTATCTAAATTCATTAAATATTAGACAGCTGTATTTGACATATAGTTATACAACCTAATGAAAAATTAATAAATTAAACTAACTGATATAATGTTATCGAAAGCAGTTAAGAATTAATAAAATTGTTATTATGATAATAATGAATTGTACGTACTGAAACGTTATTATTATATTTAATTAACGTAGAAATAACTAAATTTTATTAACTGAAATATTAATCAAATTTTACAAAGTTATGGATAGCAAAATGTTATTCGAATTGTAATTTGTTGAATAATTTTCTTCAATATTTGTTACAGTATATCGAATTATGTAAAATTATCTCGGTATATTATAGTAGCCTTTCTCCTTAATCTACAATCATTCTGCATCAAATAACGTTACAATAGTACATTTAAATTTGCATCGATACCATACAGAAATTTATTGACCTTTCACATTGATGCTCTTCAAAATGTTATTAATTTAGAATACTGCGTTAAAGTTACTTATTTCTTTGCAATACAAATTGAAATTTGTGACAGAAAAAAGGAAATATATTTCAACATCCATGTTTAATAATTTATTCGCAATCTTTGAATTAACTTTCTAAGCTCCTAACGAGTTATGCATCATGCAAAAAGTACATACTGCTGAAAAATGAGAGTAATATGCAAAATGTGCAGAATAAAATGCACAACCTTTTTAAAATTGCTTAATGACGATTAAATTTGTGATAATAGGTTAAATTTTTTCCTATTTCTCATAAAACTATACATGTATCCAAATAGTCTCTGTCTAATGACTGAAGTGAACCACTTAACATGATCATTTCAATCGTTTTTGTATTCAATACGTTGATTCTTTCTGTCTCTGGTAAAATAGTTCATTTAACAAAATCCAAGTGTCATTGTCTTCGCGTTATTCTTTTATTCCCTGTCACTTATGTAGAGACGATTTGTGTTGATGATATATATTCATTTAATAGTAAATTAACAGTGATAAAGTATGTGAGTAAGGATAAAAGTATGAATTAATACAACTTATTACAACACTCAATCTGCACTCCTGCAGCAACTCTCTTATTTCAACTCGCAACTAGCTACAATAACAACTCTGGCAACTAACAACTCTTCTATTACAACTCTCTAATCGAGAACTTTCCACTAACTTAGCAACTCTCTAATGGACAACTCTCAACTGGACAGAAAATTCTCCTCACTCAGAACGTCCTTGTCCTTTTATATTCGTTTGAGTCCCAGAGGGTTTTGAAAAAACACTGTCGAAGAATCCCAAGCAGGGCGATGGGGTCATGTTAAATGACTGTAAAAAGGAGAAAGAAACCGGTAGCAGTTGGGTAGTAGCTCAACAACTATCTTACTTTGTTATAATCCTTTTTTAGACACTTTATTATGGTAGATGCTACAATATGTAGACAATGGATCGGCGTTATGGCGTTAAATGTTACGTCAAGACTGAAGAGTCTTGTTTTCGGAAGGTTCTATATATTAAAGTGTTATCGGTGGTTGACTCAGACTGAAGTCATGAAGTTAGTCATGTTTAGTTATGACGAATTGGGACTTTGGGCCGTGACAACCGCGCTGTCTCTAAGTGAGTACGAGCTAACCCAAGCAGCGCGGTAGCGCTTCTTCAATTTCATGTCAGAATATCTCAATCGGCGCGATAGCGCTTGCCGTAATTTATGTTTCGCATATATAATATAATATGTGCTAGGTAACGTGATTGGGCTTTTTTTTGCCACTTCGACAGTCAGTGACAGTGTGACGCAATTAACAAACACACAGGGGCCTCAGACATTACCCCTGTGACACAATGACACACCAGAAGATAGCCAACCAGTAGTCCCAGACCTTTGACACAGCTCCAATAAATCACTGAAATCATAGCCATCCCTTGGACCCAGGACACGTAATACCAATAACCTCTCCTCCAGCCAAACCATTATAAATATCCGAACCTAGAGCAAAATAAAGTTAATACTATTCTGAAGATTGAGCTCGTGAGTTACGTCTGTTCGTACCCTACCCGCGCACCATGACAATAGAACCGTCAGTTGTCCATAGCACTCGAAATGTACTGGGATTTTTTGACACAAAATCTGAAGAGCGCGATCGCGCTGTTTGGGACACAAACGGATATTCTTCTTCCCACCATGCACATCCTGCACTCGTTTCCTAATGCCTCCCCCAACATGATAAAATATGATCGTGCTAAGGGCGTGACTGATCTGGTCATCGAACCCGCGATGACTTTCGTAAAGCTACGTATAGCATGCACTAGAAAACTTACGACAAAATAATTTTTTATTGTTTCTCCAATAATTAAATAGTTGAAGATAGTCAAGATGGTCATGTTACCACATCCATCCTGTATATGCAAGGCACAACCGAAGAGGGGGTGATTCTACATGAAATAACAAATCAAAAATGAAGAATAAAATTTTTTCATTTGAAGCCTCTTTGTCGAGAAAATTCTTTATTTTTCATTTTCTTTGAATTCCTTATTTAAATTCTTTAATTAAATTATTTATTTTCAATTTGTTTTTGGTCGTACCACCGATATTAGTACACTCTGTATAAGTACATTGCATCACGTATTTAATTCGTATTTGTGAAACGTTTTGTTGGTTTACAGTTTTATGATAAATCGAATTACATCTTACATGAAAGTAAAACCACATATTTAGAGTAAACGTCGAACCACAAGTATCATAAAGTACGATATGCTACACAAGTTCATACGTTATAAGTACGGTATGCAGTTGGTAAAGTAACCCTTGTTATTAATTTAGAAAGTCAACTACGCGGAGTTGATATTGAACAGAGTTACGTACAGTGACGGCTAATATGACGGCTAATTGATTTAACAGTTATAAGCAATTCAAACTGCCACGTGTTTCATTTCAATTTGGAGGTATGTGAAAATAACCAATACGAATGACCTTATAGCATGTTAAACATTTCATGAAGTGTAAGAGAAAGGAATATGGAATGTCCATTTCAGAGTTATGTTTGCTTATGGTAATTGGAGTTACAGGATTTTTCACTTTTTCTTCTATTGTCCAATGAGAGATATAACAAGCCTCTGATTATGAACAGAACAGGCATATTCGTTTCACTTTGTTTCTTTATAAAGTTAGGTTTAGGTATTAAAATTTATTTGCTAGACAAAATCGTTTTAAGTTATTTTTTCTTTTACCAAAGTTGTAATTGGACGAAGTTATCATTGCATTTACTGTTTTATTCATATGTTTATTGCAGAAATTTTTTGTTTTATAATATTTACTTGTGTTATTTATTACAATGTCATATTATATCAATATCAATGGAATAAATTTTTAATAATATTTTCATCACTTGCTACAATATAATGCTTCGCGATTATAATTTTACAATATGATATACATATGTATAAATATTAACCCTTTGCATTCGAGAGGTGACCTTCAGTCATTATTCCATAAAATTTGGAAGATCGATATTAATTAATATATCAAATTGAATGTGTTGGAATGCTAACGCTATTAATCGAGATATCTCACATCAATATGTTTATACTAAACTGTTTTTGTACTTATTACTCACACATGTAAGATTGTGTACGTGTCGGTCGCTAGCTAAATTCTATTGTTATTACGATCTTGTCTCTTGTCTCTAAGCTATCGTTGTACAGCGCACACCGAGCGAGTCACATAATATTAAACCGTTCCTTTTTTGTATAATTTGTGTTCTTTCCTTTATAAATCCACTGCCATACCAAATTCTATCAGAATGTAATGTAACAGTGTGCGATGTATTGAAATCAAATAATTCTACAGTTCTATTATTATACAATTCTTTATTTACTGCTCAAAAAGGTATCATCAGTTTCTTAGTAGAGAATCTTTGATTTTTGACTCTGCTTGAGCCAAAAAATCGTCGAGTGCAAAGGGTCAATAAATACATTGCATACATGGATATGCATATATTAATTCTTAAACTACATATATTAATATATACATTACATATGTATATATATTTATGTATACATTTCATATACATATATACATACATCAATGTACACATTTCATACACTCACATACAAGATTAATATATATATTACATATGTTCATCACATATTAAGCTAAACACATTAATTGTATGCGATAAATTTCCTCGTATAATTGATATTTTGTCTTCTTTTTCCTTCTAATGAAAAAACTGTTCAGCCTCCTATCCATTTTTATCGAAATTGTATCATCCTTTGTATAACAATTATTGTGATATTATTTTCCTAAATATATTACAGTAGTATTGCGAGGGATTAATCATTTTAAACAAAATTTACATAATGCATTGTTCTATGTCTCTATATAAAACTTACTAGCAACATCACTGTCATAGATTAAAGTTTATTATTTTCATTCAGCCTATCTGTCTTCTGTTGTTCTTTTGGCATTTTATGATGCTCTGTTGTTTTCCAGTACAAAGCAGTGTTCCTAACCTATTCAATCTAATAACACGCTAATTATAAATATGGAACAACTATTAAAAGTTAATAGTTAATTAAGAGTTAAGCTAATAAGGTATAAACTATAGGTGTATATAGGATCAAAATTATTGATCGAAGCTTATTTTTATTTTAAACCAAGTGAGAACAAGTAACTAACACGTAACAAATGGTAACGGATAATAATTACCCAAAAACCTACAACTGTCTCCAAATATTTGACAACCAATGACTAATAACGAATCTCTGAGATCTCAGAAATCAGCTCCAAAGAAAGAGTAAACCTCCACTGATCAACTTGTAAACCAGAATTCAGCACGATACAAGTTTTCCCAATATTTCGAAGAAACAACGTACATCAGAGATTTCTTGTCCGATAAAGCAAGAAATCGCGGCTGGAAGGATAACGGATAGATTTGGCCACCTCGGGTGAGTTGTATCGATGAAAGCAAGTATCCGTTGTTCGTTCCATCTTCCGTGAAATGACCGATGTCTTTCGATACGTTAGCCCTGGATGAATTTACGGGACGCTGTCAGCAAGGTTGGGACACAAAGACAGTATCGGTAACTGGGTGACCGAGTAATCCGCTATGAGGCCAGCTGCGCCAAATTGGCAGTGAGTCTAGCAGCAGAGGGTGGGAGAGGGGTTGGTGTCGGTGTCTTTAAAATTCGAAGCGAGTTAATTTGATTATCGCCATAACGGAGCTCTACTGGGCTGAGGAATAATCCGGCTGTATAACGACATCGGCTTAGCTATTGCCGGCGCGTTTCTATTGTACGACTGTACAACGTCCTGGAAGGCTGCCGTGGCGAGAGGAGCCGGGGTTAAGAGTCTTCGTGGAAGGGTGTAAGGGGCTATACCGATTGGCCCCCAGCTGGGGTAGCAGTAAACATTCTCTCGCCTTTCCGTCCTCCTACCTACCCTCTATTCCCTACCACGCGCACACCTAACCCTCTCTCTCGCTCTTTCTCTCTCTATCTATCTCTCTACTCCAATCCCTGGGGTACTCTCTTCCTTACTTCCTTCGCTCTCCTGCCCTTTTCTTCTTACCCCTCCTTCGATCCTTCGCCTTTTCTCCCCTCTCGTCCTTCTCTGACCTCTTGCTTCCCGCTCAATTCCGCCCCCTAACTCCTTTTCTCTCTCTTACGAACTTAAGTCCGATTTAATGGGGTGGAAACGCGCGGCTCGATCAAGTTGTATTCAATTATCCCTCCTTTCCGTCCCGCTGTTAACCCCGGCCATCTACAGAGTGTCTTGCAGGAAACTTTTTTTCCTTTTCCCATTGTCGTTTCCCGTCGCTGTTGTTGTTTGCCTCTCTGTCCATCCCGAGTTCCTCTAACGTTACATCTCGCGTTCCTGTTTCAGACAACCCTGAACGACGTATCGCTATACGTTCGATTAACTCAAGGTCAGCCCGAGTGGCTAATCGAGAGACGTTTAAACTGATTTTTCTGCCATCTTCTTTCTTTTCCTTTCGATAACGTTCTTTCCATGGGTTTTCGGTTATTGCTGCTGGTGCTTATGTTTAACGCGACTCTAAGGGATGTAAATTGGCATTGTAGATCCGTCGACAGCTGTTCCACTCCAGTCAGCGTTAACGTTAAACTGTTAGTAGAATGGATAATAATATCTGAAACCTCTTTAACGAGTAACATACAAAGTATATTTGAATTCAAATATTTAAATAATAAAGGGTTTGAAATGATAAATCAATGCACTCTTTCTTCTCTCTCATTCACTTTTAATAACGATTGCAATTACGAATTCGCAATTTGATGCTACTGAGACAACTGTTTTATTCTGGTACATTCTTCTAAACATTTTTTGAACATCATTTATACTAGAGGACATTTGGACACATGATTATATCACATATTGCACAATTATAGACAAATTAATTTCATTCAACCTCATTCACACTTACACATATAAAATCAATATTCTCAAAACCTATCATTGTCAGATGAATGAAAAAGAATTAGTATCTTAACAAAATGGAAAGACGTGGGACATTGGGGAAATGAAACGTATTTTTAGACGTAATTCATTTATTCATTCATAATAAAGTTATGAAATCGGCGATTTGGATCATTGTTGATTCAGTATTAAGTATCAATTGTTCAGTTGTTTAAACTTCTACTATTAATGTGAATTTTTCTTTGTATTTTGAAGGATTGACCAAGTTAATAAATAACATAAATGGATAAATATCCGAATAGATTGTCCTAGTATATTACAGATGATCATCGAGATTATTAGAATTGGTTCACTATCTGAATTAAATAGGGAACAAATTTGGTTCGATAATTAGTCTGAAAGATTCAAATGTTTTATTATATTATAAATTGGGTACAAATTAAACAATTGTTCTAATATGTGGAAGGATGTACAATTAATAAGAGAAATACAGTATAGAAAATGAATAAAAATGGTTTTAGGCACAGCTGAATCGCGAATTTTATTTCTCTTTGATATTTGCTTCACGATAGTGCAATTTTAAATTCATTTTATCTTCGCTATGCGCAAAACAGTTGGGCTAATATTATATTCCGACATATTTTGATTTGCTTTATCGTTTGTGTCGAACACTATAAAGGCGATGCAACTTCAGTTATGTATGTATATGTTCATGGATTCATAAAAACCATCGTTACAATAGTCTTTGAATTTTGTTACATCGAGTGTTAAAATTTCTAATTCACGATTATTTTTGAATTTTTAATTTAAGTATTATACCCGTATACGAGATGCAAGCTATATTTAAATAATTACTCATTCCATTAATCGGACTAACAATAAAAATAACCGATGATCTGCTACTGTACATCTTCATTGGAACAGAAATGACATAAAAATTGTTTGCCAAATAAAATTATATGCTTTCACTAATTGCAAAAATAATTTTTGCATTTATTTAGTAGGTTCAATGTTAACTGAATGACTATACATTTTTAACTCTTGTTTTTTATTATTTTGTACGTTATTTTTTATTACTGTAGTTATTGTCATAAGCAGAAGTGTTTGATTATTTTATGATATAATATATTATGTTTGCTAAGAAGTAATGACGATATTTTTAGTATAAAGTATTAGTCATTTTCTTCAAAATAAGGGAAAGTTTTTTTGAAATTTAGTTCATAGTTTTGTGTCATATTAAGGGAAGTTGTATAACTTTAACTTTAATTCGTATATAATTACATAATTATATTTTTAATACCATTATATTTAATATGTCGAGAACACTGTTTTGTACTGACAATGAAAAACAAGTTCACCACTTACTATAAAAATCTAAAACTACATATTGACCACTTTAATTCATACAAAACCATCTTTATAATAATAAAGAACGTGTGTTCTTTTAGAATTTGTAATTCAGTTCATTTTAAATTAAAAAGAAGAAACAGAAAATTATTGGAAAGGAAATGTAATTTCTTGATAAATACAGGAAATATACAATTATCGAAGTTGCATATTTAACTATAACTCCGTTCTTCATAACATATTTACTGCAAACAAACAAACAAACAAAAAATTTATTTCTTGGGCTACATAACAAATAGATAAATATAAAAATAAATTAACACTACAATAACTACTTCTTTATATAATCGTATAACATTAATTGCTAATTGAATCTCGAATAACCACGTTCATTTTATCGAAAGAGAAAGATTTAAAAATAAAAACGAATATTACAATTTTACATAAAGATTTTCTGATAAATTGTTCTTCGAAATTAATCCTTTTGAGCGATACGTTATTCGAATAAAATATCACGATATCTGCGCGTTATACAAATAATTCTTATATAATTATATGTATGTTCGAAGCTGGAATTACAGCGGCGCGTTATCGACAGAATCATATTGCCCAAATGAATCGTGAATATATCGAGCCACATATGTTCAACCCGAGCCATCAGATTGCTATATAACGTACCACGTTCATAAAAGTACCTAAAGCGGTGCGAGGGAAAACGGTGATCGGTCTTTCAGTTAATAGAGTGGTAAACCTGCTCTCCCTAGTTCTATGCCCTGACAGAGTGTGAGACAAACCTTAGGAATAGTGATTGTTAAATCGTACTCGATCCTTCCTGTTTTCGTAATAATAGCCAATTATTGTAAAACGACTTTATTTATTCCTTCGTTACCTTTATTATCGAGGCGACGCAATTTACAGATGATGAATTTTGTCACAAGCTCAGTGATTACGTACTTTACTCGTAATTACAGCAGTATTTCGTGTCGTGTACTAATTAGAGACTATTTTTAAAAAAATTCTTTTAATAACTTACATTAAACGTGAAATATTATAATGCTGTGTTTCCTTCCTTACGATTAGTATAATTATTAAAAGCGTATAAAGTGGTTTATGTATTAGAAACTGCTATTTTAAATACATTTGTCATTAATTACCGTCATTTGCTTAAACTCGAAGCATGGATGTGAAATTTTGCAAAAATTAAAGTGCAATATGTTTCTTCTTATAATAGAAATTCTGCAGTAATAAATATACTGTAAATACTTTGATCTTGGGTATATTTGTCATTATTTATCTAAGCTTTAAGTATGAAATATTGTTATGCAATGGAATATTTTTATAATATCAATATTAAATATATTTGTATTATTTATTTATATTTGAAATGGGATATTACAATGCAATATGATCTTCTGTAACAAAATTATTGATGTCGTATAAAATAATTTATTAAAAATTATTCTGACTTATTAATTTTTCATATTTTTAAATTATCATTGAATTAATAAAAATTCCTTAAATATTAATATTTTGATTGTCGTCTTAGCATTTGTTACTGTTTATGTATATTTATTTAAATGCTACATAATTTTAATAGTTCAAGAATTAATAGGATTAATTTATATCAATTATTTAATTCAGCACATTTTAACGTGCTGAAATATCAAAATGTGTATAAATTTCTTTGCATGATACACTCTTCAAAATTTATCAGAGCCATCAAATTGCCTTAAAACGTGTTATTCTATAAAAATTTTCCACGATAAAAGCACGTGTATTATATGACCGCTAATCAATAACCAATACAGCTCAAATTATTGTGCTCTTATTCCCTTAATAATTAAAATCGTTTACAATGCGCTTTCACACAAATTGCAATTCATTATCGAGTTTACCTTTACTCGATATCTTATTTTGTTTAAATGTTCATAATTACTTACTTTCATTATTGCTTGTAGCGATTATTTAAAAATTTAGTGTTGCTCCAATATTAATATTTTCGAAGTTTAAATATTTCAGAGGTAAATACGAGTTAATCAGATAAGGAATTTTGCAATTAAGAAATTGTACGTGACTGTGAATATGGTTAAACGTACATGGAGTTAAAAGTAAGCAAAGAATAATTTTAAATTATGACTTGGTGCAAGCGAATTAAATTGATGTATCCAGCGAACAGGATATTGATACGATAATTTCCGTTTTTGAATATTTCTTTATGATTTTCATTAATTTAGTACGATTTCCTGTACCGTTGATACATTAAATAAGATATAATAATGTGATAGATAGAATCAACTATAACAGACAGAGAAAATATGTTATATATCCTATGTTCTTAACATGTGCAAAGAAAAACAATCAATTCCTATATTCAGTAACTTAAACTTCAGATTATACTATTTCTCGTTTGTATTAAATTTTTTACTAACTAAATTTTATTTCATTACAGAAAGTATACAATCTATTATATTACTGGTTAATTATGCAAAATTTAATCATATCTGCAATCAGAGACTAAACCAAACTGAATAACAAGACAAAAACATGTTCAATTTTTTTTCTTTATTTTACGAACTTATTGTATAAATAAATAATACATAATTAAAAATTGAAAACTACAGTGTCAATGGATTACAAATAACTCGTGTTTGATGATGAAAGTAATTAGTCTAATGAGGCTAAAATTGGCTACGTATTCACTGAGCTTCCCATTTTTTAAATAAACCGCTTGTTCACTCTAGCCACAATTTATCATTGTCAGTAGTTTCGTTATAAGTTAAATAATTAAATGAAGTACCACATGTGACAACATATATTATCACAATCAGAATATCACTTTTATTAAATTTAACGATTACCATTTATACTACTTTCTCTCTAACTGCTTCTCTCACTGTACAATACATATACATATAGTAGCCACGTAAGCTTCATTATATAAAGAAATGTAATTACACGATAAAATATAAAATATAGTTTAATTCAAGTAAAGGATCTCATTTTCTTACAATAACCATTTATAATAACTCTTTTAACTTCATCCGTATTTGTATAATATACAGTAATTATATAAACGTGATTAAAATCGCAAAATGCATACAAGAAGTAATTTTGACACAAAACACAGGTTTTTAATTAAAAATTTTTAATATTGCTCAACAATGTAGCAATAAGGACGTATTGTTTTTTTAGTTTAACGCTCCATTTTTAATAATCCTGAGCTATCAGCTGTGACACAGTCCTTTTTCGTTGACAACACTTTATCGCACACATAGCGCAAAATTCAAATCTTGCGTGAATTTTCGTACACCCTTTATGAGGAATGGAAAGTATTAATATTAATCAATGATTCTAGATTCGATAAAACCACGAAGAAAGTGCTGTATCATTGCAAGTTGGTGACAAAGTTGAAGATTACCCATAAAATCTGTGTTTCCTATTAAATATATCCATTCAATTTTCTTCTTATAATCTACAATTTATCAATGACATATGTTTCACTCCTAATTTAAATAATCTATATATAACATTAAAAAAAAATTTTAATATTACGTTCATCAAATCGAATTAAAACCACTTATACTGCGTCCACCCCTAACTTTACCTACGACTATATTATATATAGTGTCACAAAAACGTGATTACAGTGGAAACGAAAGGTATCGATACTAATCGATAACCCAACATTCGATGAAACCACGAAGAAAGTGCTTCATTATTATAGTTTGGTGGCAAAATTGAAAATTGCCCGGAAGAACAGCGCTTCTTATTAAATAAATATACACAATTTGATTCTCAAACCGAATACTCTCACATAACATATAATTTATCAATGATATATTTTTCACTCCAAATTTAAATAATCTACGTATGAACCGTTCACTGCACAAATCGATTAACTCCACTTCTTCAAAAATCTTAAATTTAAGTGTCAAAGCACTTGGTATAGTCATAACTTTTCACATTTATAATAACTTTCCCTGATAATTAAGATTAACACCTTTAAACGACAAAAATTTTTTGGCCACTGAATAATAAATAATTTATTTCAGAGGTCACTTTGATTAACTCCGTACTCTAATGTAAATCGTTGCAATAATGCAACTCAAATGCACTAGCAAGCCATGAATGATAACGGTGAATTTTTTAGTGCCGTCTTATCAGAATTTAAGTAAAATTTAGTAAAATTTAAATTTATTACTTTTCTCACTTGCCAAATCGATTAACTCTTCCAGTAACATAAAAATGGTAACATTACTAACGATTACCTTTCGGCTATTTTTTCTTATAAATTTTATATACCGTTAGATGAAAGTTACATTTGTATTTATGCATTCTACAATATTTCTTTCGATTTAAATTATAAAGGGAATTTTGAAAAACAATATACATTATTTCATTGCATTTCTCTACTTTTTGTTTTATGGAGTTAATCAATTTGTGCAGTGAACGACTCATATAACATACGAGAAAAACGTAATTTAATTTGGACTTACAATCACTTCGTCTACGTCCACTCTTCACTTTAGCCACAACTATATAATGGACAGTGATCACACAAACGTGACTATAGGAGAAAAGGAAGGTATCGATACTAATCAATAATCCAACACTCGATGAACCCACAAAGAAAGTGCTTTATCATTGCGGGTCGGTCGCAAAATTCAACATTACTGCGGAGTTCAGCTGTGTTTGCCGCTGGACCCACCCTCGCAATATCACTGCCTCCCCTTCGTCGCCATCATTCTGGGCAATTATTCGCAGCCGAAGGGAAACGCGTACACCGATCTCCGCCGAACTCTGTTCAAAGACACCCCTGACCCCCTCCTAGGGCTCTCTTTACATCCAGCAGGCTTCTATGGGTAACACAGGGTCTGTACGTGCGATGCACGGCTCGTACTTTCGTTTCTATGTATTCGATAGCCGCGTGTGTATTAGAAAGCCGTGCGTGTGTACGTTCGCGAGGCCATAGAGCAGCTCTGCAGCAACTGCGCCAAACTTCGAATTAGCGCCGACGACGAACTTCGAGATTTACAGTACAACTGCGACCCTCGCGGCCGCCGAAAGAATTACTCTTCCGTTTAAGATGTATATATATATGCGCGGGAATATAGGCATGCGTATTGTTGGCTGGGAAATTGACGCGATCGTTGGGAAATCGTTTAAGTATTATTCGTAAACGGTCAAGTAGAGTATAATTGGGTACTTGAATCTGTACTCTATATGTACAATACGGAACCCAAAATTTGTTTCTGATACGCGTGTAACGTAATAATACGAAAATCTAATTGTCAAGGATTTATAATACGGATGTTGATATTATTTGAAGTAGTAATTGAGATATATCATAGACGTGGATGAAAAAATTGTTTAACAAATGTAATTCATGAGAGTTTTATTATAATATCGAGCACCTGTGTTATTATAATTAAACGTTGCAGACGAAATAATAATTCTTGCAAATTTTAATAATTATTTAGGATTTCCCACGATTACTTCCGTTTTTTATAAGTATTATAATAATGGAAGGAGGTATTTACAGTTATATATATTACAATGAAGTTGTGAAACTATACTATACTACTATATACCACTATACTGTAGAGTTATGAAGCGATATTAAACTATTTTGTACAACTATACTATACAGTTGTACGTATGGCATAAAGCTACATTCATGTACAGACAGTTAAAGGATATCAGTATTCAATATTTTATTCAATTACAGTAAATTTGTTGTTAATACCAATGCCAGAGTTGTTTAAAAAATTTTTTTGGAAAAGGTGCTCTTAACCTTTCCTTAACACGTTAAGTGCCCAGCCCGTTTTACTTGTCGTTCCTTTCAGGCCCAGACTCAGCTGTCAAATGGGTCACCGGCAACGGGTGAAGTGTTCATAAAACTCGAAAATACTGTACTAATTATTATAAAAGGAATTTCCAAACGTTAGGTCCAAAGTTGGCGAAAAATTTAACACCAAAAGTTAGCACCTTTTGGTCCTAGTCTGTGTCTTTGAGGACCAGTCGGGCCCAAATGGAAAGTTTAGCGCCGGTCACTGGAGACTGGCGTGGCACTTAACGTATTAACCAGTCAGCTTATCACAGCGAGTAACTATACGCGTCTTGATCGCCACAGATTCTGAAGATATTGAAATTTACGAATATATTTTAGTTTTCGTTAAAATTATAATTTAAATAGCAACTGGAAACTAGATTTTACGTATGACGGATATAGTTGTCATAACACAAAATAATGCCATTCCTCCATGACGAATATAGTCGTCAAACATAGCTTTAACTGGTTAATTGTAATTTTGTTTTCAACAAGAAATCCTTAAACGTACAGCTCGACCAATGATTGAACTTACCTCCTTCTCCCTTATTCTCTTACTAGTGACATCCGCGACGCGGCGCCACTTTCCTGTATCATCGAAGATGGTATGGATACGTATCGTTGGTTGACAAATATCCTAAACAAACTTCACATATTTTAAATATTGACGATATCGTAAAATTTAGAGAGACTTTATACGATGATAAATAATGTACGTGTATAAATATATCAATTGATAGACAAGATTCTAACAAGTCTTTTAGTGGAAAATATGTTTTCCATGCTCTAAAGTGTAACTCCTTCTATTACATGTCTCACAGATGTTAACGACCCAGCTGTAATAACAGTTGGTGGAAAAAGTGAGGAGTACTTTAAAATGAAAACACAAGCGAGAAGTTGGTTCCTTAGCAAAAGTTTATTAAAAATGAAAATGTAATTGAATTTTGGAAATAACGAGATGCAGTGTATTTGGATTTACTGTTATATCATTATGTGATCGTTTAATGAACGATATGCTAATGATATGTTTGTTTATTGAAACGTAATTAAATTGGTCGAATGCTAAATTGCAATTAGAATTTGATGTTTAAACGTAAACGTATTGCGAATATAGTTTATGTCAATCGAAATACATTAAAATAAATTGAAAATCAAAATGGATAGATGATAGATAATCTAATAGATATTAAATGTATAGAAAAGTTCTAAAGTGAATATTGCGGAGATTAAATCAAAGTACTTATTAATTATCAAGGTTATTGATTTAAAGTTGAATAACTATTGTCTTACATCATCAAAATAATAAAAGTAGTGTTTTCAATGTTACAATACACAGGATTATCCAGCTAAATAAAATCGCTTAAATATCAATATATATGTACATACGTATTTGTAGTCCTTGCTGCCCATATATATATATACACAGTTAGCCCTTCTACAACACGGCATCCTATAACACGGTTTCACTATAACACGATTCATAAATTGCGGGAATCCTACATCACGGCACCCTATAACACGATTTCGCTCCACATGATAAAAAAATTGCAAAAACCTTTGTACAACACTGTACTTCTACAGCCGCGACGAAGCTTGCCGTCCTTAAAGATACAGTGTTGCAGAAAGTATTTCTGTTTTTTTGTTTTGCTTTGTGTTGTATATACGTTTATATTTTTAATAAAAATTAAGTTGTTTATGTAGAATTAAAAAAAAATTGTTTTTAATAATTTTCCGAAACGTAACCCCCCTTTTTGTACTGGCTCTGGGTCACATACAACACCGTTTCACACAACACGGCATTTTTTAAGAACCTATCTACCGTGTTACAGGAGGGTTACCTGTATATAAAAAATTTGAAATATATTTCGATGAAAATAATTCAAGAATAAATATTAGAAACGGTATAAAAACTATGGTTATTGAATCCTTCTCTTCCTATTTCTGAGTATTGTATGAGAAAAAGTAATGATTTAAATAACACTTTGACTAATTGTTAATTAGAACATCATTTGGAGTATAGAATATTGTTGTGCACCATTATTTACAAAATAGAATATTTTTATAATCTGCTCTATAGTCTGTCTATACCATATTGTGCAACAAAAAGTATATCTCACGAAATATTAATTCTTAATTAAAAGTTATTAAATTAATTTTATAAGTTTAATTTTTATAATATCCAAATATTTTTGTGACCTGTAAGTAAGAAATTTCTTAGATCTCATTCCATTATTTAAATAATTATGTTATAAATAAAATGTTTTGGTATTTTTCTGAGAACCATACTTTATCATAGCATAATACATGTTTTTAACGCAATGTATATTTTGTTAAAATATAGAACGTAAAAGTTAAATTTACATTAGTGTTTTAATATTTTTGTGACCAGCTTTAATTATTAATATGCATATACATCAAAAGATGTTAATTGACATTAACTCTAATTGCAATGCTATTATACTTTTACATAGGCGAACAATGAAAAACATTATAGTTATCAGATACAAGTTATTAGTAATCAGTTATTACTTATCAATTATACGTTATTAGTTATTAGTTATTAGTTACTAGTTATTATCTAGTAATTATCTAGTAGTTATAAGCTATTAGTCATTATTTATTAGTATTATTTATTAGTTATTATTTATTATACTTTTTCACACAGAAATATTTATGATTCGGGTATTTCGGACGTAATAGTTAATTAAAAGTGCATTTTGGCATAAATAACTACTTCATTCACAAAGTAGTTCTTAATATGTTTTTCAAGTGTAGAGCCTGGTTACGAAAGTGTCATTCACTTCCGTGCTTTATATTTCTATATCAAATATGCATCATTGGAACTGAAGCAATACCTTTAAATAGTATTTTATTCTATTTTCAGTACCCATTCTTTCAGTAATACTTTATTCAATATTCAGTATTCCAGTTTCTTCTGTCGCAATTTCACAAACTCCCAATGGTGAACACATAATAGTACTAGAGTGTACCTCAGTTCCTTGTATTCGACATTTCAGCGAATTTCCATTACAAATTTTGCGATGAAATTCTAGATATGTCAACTATTGAAAGAAATGTAAAAAAAAAATCAGTGTGTGTCAATGTGTATCACACTTCCACAGTTTCTTTCAAAATTCCTCTTTCTAATGTCCAAGCTTTCCTTTGGATTTGGTGTCTTTTGTTTACTATTGGTGACCAAACCTCCTGGAGTCTCTGCTTCTCCACTAGTCATTGTTTCTCCACTTTCTCCGAATTTACTCTTTCTTCATCTAGACAAACTACGTCTTTCTCTTTCATCTTGCTCCTTTTTTCAGGAGCTGAGATTTTTGTTCTAGGGACAGTCTGTAATATTCTCCTCGATCATACACGTCACTCAATATCTATTTAAAAACTTTTATTTTTATTCTTGTCTCTGTTACTGAAATTTCTCAAAATCCTCAAAAACTTTAAGCTTCGAATATTCGAAATATTTCACTTCGTTCGAACATTCTCGAAAATGAAATAAGATTAAATATTCGAAAGTCAGGAGTGTCAATATTGTTAATCGATATTAATTTGTTTGTTAGAATATAAGCAGATCGATTATCGATTGAAAGGTACATATCACAAACAACCTTTGTTAAGTTTATAAATTTCTTATGAATGAAAGAAAATACTTTACTATTTACTATTTGTTTATATAATATCAGTATAAAGTTTTTGTACAGTCAGACTTTTATAACACGATTAATTCGTCTCGCGTTATATGGAAACGGCGTTATAAGAAAATCAGAATTAATTGAAATCAAGAAATGCCTTCTACGGAAACGGGGTTATGAGAAACAGTAATAAGACAAATCAGATTAATTCATACCGCGTTACATGGAACTTATTGTCGCGTTATATAGAAATCGCGTTATAAGAAACAGAAATAATACAAATTGAATGAATTCGTACCACGTTATATGGAATCTCAGAAATAAATAAATTATTCATAAACCAAGAATATACAAAAATTACATGCTCAAAGTATCAAGTTACGATTGATACGGTTAATAAATAAAATTTTATAATAGAAATACAATGAATATATAGATTTTTACGCATCTGAATTGAGATTTATCGAATATAATACGTAGTTCATATAATAAAATTATAAACTTAATTTGATACATATTAGTGACGTATCCTAATTCAAAATAGGATTCTAACGTGTTAAAATTAAACCGTTTGTTACTTTGTTTTATATAATTATCTTTTGGACGCCTATCAAAGCCCTTATTAAAGTCTTTTCTATCGTAAGTTCTCTTATTCATCAATGTATGAGTATTAGTTTTATGAGAGTGTGAGTATTGGTTTTATACGTGCGAATGGTATTGAGGTAGAATAAATAAAAGTTATTTGGTATGATATAAATATAACATATGCGAGTGGAATCTAGTGTGAATGTTGATAAAAAAATGTTTAGAAGAATGTACCAGAATGAAACAGTTACGTGAGAATCACCAAATAGTAAACATGTGTTAATAAGAGTGAGAGAGAGCGAGAGATAGAGAAAAATTTCCTAAATAGCGTGAATCTTTTTGTTTAAAATATTATATTACGAATTGATGTCAATATTTAAATATTATTATATAAATATATTAATTTGTTAATTGTTAAAAAACGTGGAAGGTATTGGTATTCATTTCTATCCACACAATGATATTCTATATTTCTTCTTATTTATGTTTATTTCTGGTGCAAATATTTTATTCTCATACACTCTTCCGAAACCACTTCAGTTTGATCAGAATTCAGACATTCTTATCATGTGGTTCATACATTGAGGATCTCACAATTAGATTGTTTGATTATTCATCATCATTGTCAAATATTTGCAGTCTTACCCTTTTTTTCCTAATTGGTCGAAGATCCTCCTCACTTTGCCAATTTTCTTCTTGGTTTTCAAATGTAATTTTGTTTTGTATTTCTTCCAAAACCTATTTATATGGAGCCAAGTAATTTTGAAATTCTCTTTTAAATCTTGCACTGCTCATCGTTGAAAGATCATTTGAAACAAAGTTTGAAACGAATTCGTTATTCGTGGTTTCTTTCACTAATGCATTTGAGGTAGATTCATCAATTAATTTTCATAAGTGTCAACTATATACAAAAATTAAACACATTGAATAAGTGCTGCTATAGACAAATTTTTCATGTCATTGGAGTTGTTGGAATGTTCTTGTACGAAAAACGCGGTATAAGGAGATCGCGTTATAAAAACATGGCGTCATAGGACACTATATTGCATTGTAATTCAGAAACCGCATAGTTTCTGTAATACCACTTTCACGATGATATGAGTTTAATTTCTAACTATTGGAATACGTTGTTACATGAAAACTCGAAATAATCGAGGAGAGCCCTTTCTCAATTGAATCCTTGAATTGAGGTCATAGAATGTTCAGTAGAAAGCTTGCTAAAAGTCCAGTTCCAAAAATAAGTAGTAAAATATTTAAATATAACCTACAAAAAATTTTTGAATATTTAAATATTGAATAATATTAGAATCGAAACGAAAACGAAATCTTTTCATTCTTCTGGTTTTGAGAGTTTCAAAATCTCACGAAGTTTCAAATTTTGAAATTGGAAACTTAAATTCCAATTCACTTATAATTTCTTTTATTATTTATAACCTTGTTTAATTAAGATTGCAACGAATCAATGTGATAATAAGTTAACAATAAGTGATAACGAAATAAGTCCAAGTTTAAAGATAACAGATTTATTTTTTATTTCCTGCTTAGCGTTAAGTACCTATACGTAGAAACTATACACGGTCATTCGTCACATCAACACTTTATCATTCATCATATCTGTCATTACAATATCAGTGTTTATAAGAAAATCCATCGCATGTCAGAATTTAAAAAGATTCTAATTTATTCGTTAACTGGGTTGCAAAATATACATTTTACATATGTATTTAATAAAAATAGAAGAAATGAAAGGAAACCAAATTTAATATCTTCAAAATATTATATAATTTAACCAAATGCTATTAAGAAAATGAATATACGTGATATCAAATATTTAACATCACATATAATAAATATTTTAAATAAAATAATAAATATTTTTATTTTTATATCTCTCATATATATGAGATATATGGTGTGGCACGTAACTGTTAGAATTACCTAGGTTTTAAGACGTCCCTCCATGTATTACTCGTGTCATCGTCTATTTATTACATTTGCTATGAATCGATACAAACGTTACGTAAAGATAAGGAGATGGTTAATATACCTGTTACTCTGATTGACTGTGTTTGGTTAGGGCAAGTCCATGTTATGTTAACCCTTAATCTTTTATAACAACATACTTCTTAGGTTATACTATTATTTATATTAATTATTATACATGCAAGGTGTAGCATGTAACTGTCACCACGATTTTTTGGACATCTTAGACAGTCTGATAAAAAGACGTTTCTAATGTAAATTAATCAGTATTTAATAGTCGGCTTCATTTTATATGGAAATATAAAAAATTTGGAAACCTATTTTTGTTGATAAAAAGTCAAAGTTATCCTGAATAACATCCTGTAAATAGCATCCTGTATTTTTGATTTTAAAATTTGAGTTACTGCCGATGAAGATACAAATTCGATGACGTATTATACTACAACTTTGAGATAACCTTGATTTCAAATATTTAGGTTTGACCAACAAAGGTATCAATATCGATAGCTATTTTATTTCAATCAATTTACAATACGTGCTCAAAGTATAGTCCATTTTCTTATGAATACAATTCCAGTCGTGTACTCAAATTTCACATAGGAACGGGCCCATAAGTGCCCAACTAAACTCTCCAAAATTTTCATTTAGATATTCGCAAGTGATTCGAAAATTTCACAATGTACTAACTGAATCTGTTAGGAATTTCGTGAAGGAAACCCAAATGATTAACGTGCAGGGAAGTAACCGTATTCAGTTATACAGCAATTGTATTTATAAAGGTTTAATATACGTGAAATTTATACACATTATGCAATATATAAATAAAACACGAGAGTCTTTCTTTATGCCACTGTGGGTCACAATATATAAGGTACCTATACTGTTCCTCATTTGAGAGTAAAGAGCTCCGAGGGACAGCAGGCCCTTTTAAACCCCCAAAACCGACCCCTTGATATCCAAAGGTCGGTATTGGTCTGCAACCTGTAACAGGCCTATCATCGTCGTTGCATGGGCGTAGCTGACTTCCAATAAAATCTAAATTTCCGAAACTGTCAAAAGTGTCTGAAAAATCGTAGCGATAGTTATCTGCCATATTCTGTATACTAATTTACCACTTCGCTAAATCCCATAGCTAATCAAGATGATCTAAGAGCAGCCATTTTGCAAAGAGAAGAATCAAGGAATTTTCTGATACGTTATATGCCTAAGAGAAAAGTGGGAAAATGAGGGAAAAGTCTTGTAAAATATCGTACAATTAAAACAATCGTTTCCATCGAATTACAAACCTCGTTGAAACTAAAGCAATCAGTAGAAAAATCGACGAACCGACTTGGGCTACAGAACTGAATTCCGTAATGACACTTTTCTCGAATAATCGGCAGAAAATTGGACCGACAACAAAGAAACAAAATTCCACAACTAGCCACTAACGTGGGATATATTAAGGATTAAAATTTTCACCTGTTATGCTGACACGCCTGCAGTAGCTGACGGTAATGCAGCATATAGACGCGACACGCCAGATAGGGCTAGGCTAGCTCACTGACAGGTCGAAAGTTCGCATGCAATTACCCGAAGAAATTTCCGCGTGGACAACTTATAGGGGTAAGTCGACGGGTCGCAGTGAAATTCGAAGGCGCGATGCCTGGCATCCAGAATTCAGCCTTTCCCAACGTCTGACCTGAGAATACCCTGGAAAAGGGAGGATGAAAAGGCACCGATGGCTCCCAGACAGCGCGCAGCGGCGCTTCGACGATATGTTTCTTTTCGTTTCAGCCGTAGTTTCTCTGATACCGACTATAGTCCTCCACTCGGTTGCATACTCGTTCAGCGTAGCGTAAACAAGTCAATGCAGATGCACACGCGCGCAGTTGCATCCTGCTTCTCTGCAGCGTATCTTGCTGCTGTCCCTCGCCAGGCCTGGCCAACAGGACCCCGTAGCAAACGCTGCCCGATAAACTCCTATTGATTGAAGTCTTACGCGTTTTATTTCGGACCAGGCCACCCTCTCGCCCTTCTATTTCTATTTCCGGTACGGTGACGAGTCACCGGCGAGATCGACGACGCATTACGTCTGCTGTCGGCACGTTCCCATAATTGATAGGGGATGCTCCTTTTCCTCGTCCACTCTTACCGACGTTATCCAACGTCCTCGTCCCGGGTCTAACGGCGAGGTACCGGTTATTTACATGCGAAAAATGTGCCTGCTTTTTCCCTGGCACGAGCAACTTTAATCACCGTTTACACTGGAATTTAATCTTCTCCGATTCAATTTATCATCCCGTTATCGTTTAATTATCAGCCACTTTTCTCGAGTACACTTTAATTTTCCCTGTAATTTTCACTCTCGCCTTGATTGAAAATCTTACAACAATTTCGATCTTATCGTTTCTAATACCTGGCCCATGCTTTGTGTCATTAATCTCGGGATTTCCCTCGACTTCTACAATTTTAGCTATTGAAAACGTTGATGCGAGTATTATGTGTGCTTTATATGTATATACGTATATAAAAAGAGTGTTCCATTTGAAATTCTGCAGTCAATTATTTCCTAAATTATAGTTCGTTTTGAAAAATGTTTCGAATAAATTTTACTGCGTTTCGAGGACGACATCTTATAATAGTCATAAATTTTTGGATGGTGAACGTGCTTCCGGGATTTCAAGGTGACCTCGGCTTTTTTGGTACAATTGTATATCTTTTTTAGTGCATTTCAGGGAAAATTCGTTGACATACTTTCAATGTTGTTCAAGGACATTTAATGTAATTTAAAACTTATTTTCATTAAACGTTACGAAAGTTCATCTCCCTATAGTATTTCGTTGTTTTATATGTAAACGTAACACGAATTTACGACCATTATAAGCCATGCATTTCCAAGCAGGATGAGTTTCATTTGAAACATTTTTTAAAACGAACTATAATTTATATTCATTTATAGATTTTATAATAATTTAGGAAAGAATCGATTGCGAAGCTTCAAATGGTACATCCTGTGTATGCGTATACACACGCATACGTGTGGAGTGGAGAGCCGTTTTTGAAGAATACAGAATCGACCATGTAATTTGATTATCTTCAACTATTTAATTATCGGAGAAACGATGAAAGGCTGTTTTCATGCGAATGAGAAAATCACGAGAAGATAACGACACTGGATCTTTGCTAAGTTGGCTGCGTTATTGAAGACAGGAAAAATCATGTTACTGAAAACGGACCACATCAAAGTGGACCACCCTATACTAGAGAATTCTCATAACTCTACTTGAAAATTTAGGGAAATCCTGTATAACACGTTTTTCTTATAACACAGCCTGAGATTTAGGTGAATCCCTGTAAAACATGACATTTTTACGACACGATTTGCCACAATTTTCATTATTAATATGGTGAATTATAGTGTAATGCAATTAGGGACTTTATTTTGATTTAGGAATTTATCCAAGAGAATGGAAAAATTGATGAAAATGGGAAAGTGAAAGGAAAAGTGTAGAAATTATCCCTCTGCACTCGATGATTTTTGGTCAAAAGAGGAGTAGGAGTTCAAAGATTTTCTGCAATGAAGCTGACGATATTTTTTGAGTACTAAGTAAGAGATAGTATAATAATTAACAGGGAGAATTATTTGACTTCAGTACCCTTCACACCGTTGCATTATCTGAAATTTGACATATTGATCAATATCGATCTTCGACATTTTATCAAATGACTGAGGGTCGCCCCTCGAGTGCAAAAGGTTATGCTATATGAGGGGTCTGATCATTGGAGATACAATTGAATAGAAAGTGATTCTGCGTGTAAAACTAAGTCAAAAAGAAAAAAGAAAATTTTCTTGATCGAGTTATTGTTTCCGAAAAAATCGAAGTTAGAAATTTGTGAAATAAGCGTACCTTCATTCAAGCCTTAATGCTACAAATTTCACTCCACATTGTATTTATTGACATTCATAAACATTTTTACCCTTTTTATATTATGTAGATCGAATGATAGAGTGACACAAAAGAATATTGCTTAATTTAAAACGCTGAAGAGGAAAGATAATTAATTAAATTTACACCCACTACGTGAAATTTATACGCAATGTTTTTGGAAACGTAACCTTACACAAAAAATTTTATTCTTCCTTTTTGACTTAATTTTTTATGTAAAGTCACCTCCTACGTGCTCGTACCATTAATTATTAGCCACTTGATGTAACTGTATGACAAGTACGTTAATTTTACTATAGTGAAAAAGAATAAATATTAGGACAGCTTGTATAATACAGTACTTATGTAATACAAGTTTGCTCTAACATGATTAAAGAACTGGGATATTCCCCGTGTAAAATAGCCAGTAAAAGGTATGAAGTGTAAACATGGTCATTTGATACCTTCGAATTTGAAATATTGAATTTAAAAATTTTTTTCAATTTGTATAACATTAACATTTTAAATTCGAGACATTTTTCGATACAAAAAAATAGTAACTCGAAGTTTTCCTGAAAAACAGTAGATCATAGTTTTTACAATTAATGTAAATACAAATCATACGTGAATTAAAGAATTGAATTATTTTGTTTCAATATTTCATGCATTAATACCTTATGAAAAAATTGAATATCAAATTTTCCTTCGTGTCACATTTCATAAAATATTGTTTAATATGAATCATGCAATTTATTGTGTAATATTATATAATATTAATGTTATATAAATATTGTTATTTAATATTAAGTAATATTAAAAAGTAATATGTTTGATTAATTACTGATCGTTTTAATTAACATAGTTCCGGCACTTATGAGAAAAATATACATTTTTTCGTTTTTGGAAACCAATTTCATTTGTTCAGCTAGTCCATCGATTCATATAAAATGAATTCTCATGACACTATACCTTCTAGAAAGCTGATAAATGTGATTTTTAAGAAATACATGGAAGTTACAATCGTTTTGAAATTATAATAAATATATTCTTGCTTTTACATGATTGTATGATTGTTCAGGTTTGTTTGCAAAATATTGTAAAGATAGTATTGAACATATTAAAGTGCATATGAATTTCGCTGAGTCGTATTTTCCGGAAACATGTATTCATATTCTTGTTTCCGCTGTTCACAGAAAAAAATGTCAAAGCATGTTTTCCTTGGGAAAAATAAATTTCATTCTTATTTACGTAATTTCTTTCCGGAACAAATTTCCGCTCAATATCGAAATATGCTCACATGGTAAATTCTAGTTAAAGAATATATAGTATTTAATTCTACGTTTTCAGCTTTCTATGAACATAATTAGTAAATTATATCTTAAACAACGGTGTTTCGTGTTACAATCATTGTTCGATTCGTTTGAGTGAAAAGTAAAAATACATAATTGAATTTATCTTTTACTAAACAAAATGTTCATTTTACTTAATACTGAAATTGTAAATATAGCTTCTGGAATTCTAAATATATATAATGAATTATAATAATAATAAAATGTAAATGAATAAATATTTAGAAAAGAAAATTAGGTACATGGACCGTTTATTTTCAAAGTGGTGCAAGTCCATTTTCTGTTGTTTCAGGAAAATTGAAGATTAGCATAATCGTGAATTAAAAAATATAGGTTAATTATGTGAGGTCTGGCAATGTTTCTACTAATTTATTAATACGTAATTTGATTATACAAATTTCTTTTAGGTGAATTTAACTGAAATATTGTACATTTACGGGCTGCAAATGGACTTACACCACTTTCATAATCAATGGCTATGCAATTTCTTTTATCAGCCAATTTTAAATTGAACAAAGCATTGGCATTCTTTAAGGTATTAAATACTAACTAGTTACAAATAAAAAGTTTACACTAAATTAAACATAAATTACTTTCTACACACTTTTACAATAAACGGTCCATATATCCTTTTATATTAAATTTACTTCAAAGCTTTGCTTATATCTCCAATCATAATATCAGGAATTAATTATTGAAATACATATTTTAATTACAAAATACGAATACTGAATACCAATTTAATACGTCTTGCTGTTTCTTATTTCGTTCAGCAAACATATTGCAAATATATTCATATTAACACAATGACTACTGACCTACGTTATAATAATCTGAAATGATCTAGCTGTAAGTTACATAAATAATATTAATTAACATATTCACTGCTAATTGATGTCACCTATTTTGATTGATTTTTCGATCCCGCAAATGATAGATTACATTATTTTGCTTAATTAGATAATTTTATTTAATTACCTAAAATTAAGATTACTTACCTCGGAACACTCGATAAAATTAATATTAAATTGTGTTATTAAGTAACACAAAGAATACGATACATTTGTTTAATTGACACCCAACAATAACAAAGATCAGTGACGATAACCAAGGATCATCATTACAGTGAACGTGTCGAAGTGATATAATCAATTTGAAATAAATAGACATATGTAATTACTCAGGGTAAAATTATATAATTAATTATTTCGACTATTACTGTAGTTTCGGTGTCCTTAAATTTCACAAATATACAGGATTGCAGGGATGGGATTTTGGTGTGAATATTTATCACGGGTGACCGAGTTTCCAGCACTAGATGAGCATGGGAGACTCCAAAGAAGGGTGCATGGCTGCCCAAGGTTTTGGGTGGACGTGACCGAATGTGTCCAGGAAACGTCTGCATAGTTTGCTGGGATTAAGCAACAGAGAATGTAAATAGAGGAAGAAAGAG
>NW_016910588.1:282953-291986 GCF_001483705.2 Eufriesea mexicana
GAGTGCCGTCTCGAGAGACTTCTTGCGAGGCACACGCAGGCACGTGAGATGCTGATAGTGAGAAAAATGACAAATTAACGGTAGCAGAAATACAGACACAATAGTGATACTTTTAGGCCTGTTGAACATAATTAAGAAGCTTTTATGTAGGTTTTGAGAGTAAATTGGAGGATAATGTACAATTACAAAATACTACTGTTGTTATTAATTACAAAATAAATATAAGAGTTTAATAATTATAATTATTTTCTACTATTTTTCTCTACCTATCTAATATTCGTTATCTCGCATTAACAACATGTGCAGGCTCTCTCTGCTCGCTGTGTACTCTCTTTTTCTCTCATTTCGTGAGTAACTACCTCTCATAACAATCAGATTCCGTCTATAGAATTATCCCTTCACATATAAAATAAATATTCCTTATTACGATATTGTCTACATATCAACACTTATGCTATCATTCCATTTACGTTTATATCTCACCATTTCTTGTGAGTAAATGGATAAAGTGATAACAATATCAACAGTTTAACAACACAACACAAATTAGAATAATATCACTTAAAATAGATTCGCTTCTCACTGCGATATAATCTATACCCGACTCTTACACAAAACGTCTTTCTCTGATGACTGTCATTAATGCACTAATTGTTTTTCACGACTCTCAGTCATACTCGTCACACATATACATTCTTCCACACAAACATTCTTCACACTTATACCAAATATACTATGACAACCACCACCACATTTCTGATGCATGAATCCAATTCTACAAATTTGGGCTTTTATGTAAATTTTTATATATTCAGTTGAATTTTTATTATCTTCTATGTTACTTTAATATATTTAAAATAGCATAAGGAAGAGATGAAAGGGGTAGTAAGGAAAGAAAAAGACGATTCCTTGAGGCTTGGTAGCAGAGTTATTGACAAGACTGAAACCTCAGGATAGTGAAGTCTAAATTAGAAAGAATATTTACGCAAGAGAAGTGGTTACGTGAGAACTTTCGAGAAACACGTTTTGTAATGAACATCCTTTCTGCAGTGAGTGCAATAACTGTACTCGTTGTTTTCTCTTCTTAATTGTTTATTTTGAACGAATCTATGAGAGTATGTAAAGCAGAATAAATTATATATGTACATATGCAGAAATTTTATTTTTGCAAGATAGTACCCTAAGGAGATGAAATTGTCACGGGAAAACTCACAAGACTTATAATAAAATAAGTTTATTAAAAATATATATTTAAGAATTCGACAGAGTAGTGGTCACGGCAACAATAATCTTTCTCAGTGGTTTTCTAGGTCTTTATAGATTTTTCCGAGGGTGGGGTGATGATGACATTAGTCCTAGTCACGGGTTGACTAGGATGTTTTCTGGACTTTGGAAATGGTAAGTAACGGGAAATGAGTAAACTATTTTGAATACGATGACTATGTATGTTACCTGGGTCAGTGGCGGATGGCTATCAACAATGGTCTGTAAATAGGGGCCTCTTCACAAAATCAACGTTCGAATTTCCAATGCTTTTCCTGCTTTTTCAAATCTATCTTTAAAGAATAATATATTAATATCAAATGATAGTGCAATATGCAGTAAAATTTTTTGTGTGAAAAATGTTTTTTTCGTAAAATTGCATTCAGAAATATGCTGCAATTTTGGTGGTCAATTTCACCCTCTCAAAGAAATTTTTCATCGATGGAAAAATAAAATTGCTTCATAGTGCATTATATATTACTTATTACGTTTTATAAGCAGAAGCTTTTATTAAGATCAGAATTTTCTGATTAAGTGAATCCTTTTGAATAGAGCATGCCAATAATTGCTTTACACAATGTATATCAGTTTCATATTAGTATGGAAGACTCATAAAAGGTCTATTTTTCTCTTAGATAATTTTTATTAAGTAATTGGATTAACTAATTTCTTTTTTCTTTTATCTTCCTTATTCTCCGTTTTCTTCGTTTCATTCTTTCAAACGAGTTATAGTAAGTGCACTAAGATTTCGATCCTTTCTTCGTTACACTCTGTATATACAGAGTCCAGTGAAGTAATCGAATAAAGGCTAACTTTAAATACAAAATTGAAATTAGTTTTCGAGAAAAATGAGTTTGAAAATTGTTCCAAGTGCACGTATACCGGTGTACCTTTGTAATTAATTACCTATTACAAACATTTTCTTTATGCAGATTATGATAATCTGCTCGTTTAATCTCGAAGCTTGAATTTAAAAAATGTCACTTACCTTTGCCGACTTATTTTTAATCATAGAATCACTACTCTTTTTATCACTCATTTGAATACACTCTGTATAAATCACGAATCTTATCAAAATTTTTATTCTCCTTTTCTTCCATAAGATAAAACATATTTTAGTAGAATTGGTAGCTTAGATAAATATGCATGTTAACATACGAATGTCAGAAGTAAGCCGAAATGCAGAACCTTAGAGAAAAATTCATGATAGCTGCTGTTGTATTTCAGGTGTAGAATGTTCCTACGACCCAACCCCAGGTTAGAATCTTGAAAAGTGTACGAAACATAGCAACTGTGTAAACGGACGAACGTCATATCAAAGCCTGCAGCAAAAGGATATATTGTCCTTTAGCATGGCAGATGTTTCTAACAGATGTTCTAACATGTTTCTGCATCTAATTTTTAAAAAGTTACTATTCCATTTAATTCGTATAGAGAAAATTCGTGAAAAACCTTCGATACTCGAGTGAAAATGCCAACATCGATCAAAGTAAGATAATGACGAAGATGACTATAAGTTGGCACGGAATACGATTAACCCTTTGCGCTGGACGATTTTTTGGCTAAAGAGGGGTACGAGTTGAAAAATTTTCTTCTATAATGCTGATGATATTTTTTGAACCGTAAATAAGAAGTCGTATAATAATTAACACATAGAATTATTCAATTTCGATACCTCGCACACTGTTACATTATTTTAAATTTGATATGTTAATTAATATCGAGCTTCGAAATTTTATCAAATGGTGACCTAGAGGCACCTCTCGAGTGCAAAGATGCAAAGAGTGCAAAAATAAAAATATTTTATAACCAAAATATGTCACTAAAGGCACGCGTATGCAGGATAGCCACTTAACTGTATTTTGGCAAATAGTCATAAAAGACTTTAATAATGATGGTTGGTAACCGTATTAGAGATGAGTGACACTCACTAGTTGGTACTACCTCGTGACAAACAAAAGAAGGACCGCGTAGCATAAAGAAGCAAACAGTTGTGAGTGAGTTCCCATGCGAACAGCACGCGTATTTATTACAACAAATAAAATAATTGGATATTCCTGCTATGACTTTTAGTCCGTGGATTTAGAGGATGAAAAGCGCATAAAGAACTGTACAAGTAATGATTGATTTATTAGAGAATCGATGAGTCCTTACACGTACGGTTGTCTTATCTCTAAGGGGTTGACGAATGATTAGTGTTGGGCTTGGGTTATGACGTCAACTGCCGTTACAGAGGAACTGAATATTGTACAAGAACTATAACATAAGCTTTTTGTTTGAAAATTGTTTTGTGTAACGTGTACCGTACTGTTGGAACCCGGATTTCAATATACAATACGGGTTCTAGCAACAAGGCTACGTTGGAAAAATACAAGTCGGTGGAGAGGAAAGAAACTAAATTGAAACTGATCTTTCGCAAATTTTTTGGGTGCTTATATAGTGTTAGTTTTTGATGGGGTGAAGATGACCATTGGCCCTTAGTGAAAGTAGGAATGAGTCAATTGTTTTTGGACTGTGAAATTGGTTTGCGTTTATTAGCCAGGCACTTCTAGTGACTAGGGGCCCACGAATCGTTAGTCATCCAACAATACAAAATTACATTATTAATGTAAATAGCTATTACCATCCTCTTACTTACGATACCACTTTGTCGCGCTTACTTTTCACACATTTTTCACAAAAACAGTAAACTGCGGTTAACCTTGCTCGTACATAACTTATAATTTAAATTATAATTAATAATATACTTTATATGAAATTCGTATAATTTGCATAAATTGCACGAGTATCAAGGAACACTGAAAATTACAGACTGTAGTGTTATCGCTTCATCACGTACTGTATTTAACTACTCCTGGTAACTAACTAATTAAACGTATAAATGTAATGTAGAAATTGTTAGGTGGCAGCAAAAGGACGGTGGTAGATAATAAAAATATGATTTATTGTGAACTAATTTAAAACTTATTCTAGACGCTATGACCTCTAGCACTGACTATTTCCCCAAGAACTCTTCCCATAGAACTGCTCCCAAAGAACTGTTCGCTTCACGCCCTTGCACCCTTATTTAAACCTTGCACTCTATCTTCTTTCATATTCGTGCTCTCTTTCTCAATCCCGCGTTTCTCACGCACTCCTCACAGCCTTGCCCTCAGTGGGTCACTTAGCCTAAACAATCAGACGCATTCCTAGACGTCCACTCTTCACTTGCAACCGATACTTCCATAGATACCCCATTCATATGATCCTTGCGCGCGGTCACTCATCCTTCCGCACGCACTCCAGATAACACTCTGAACGCACGAGCCGTACCCGAGACCGCTGTTTATTATCCTCTATTTTCAAGGAACGGCCCAAGAGTTCCCATGCGCTTTACAGTAATACCTAGACAAAAGGCACTGTCACAAATGGTGACCTCATGCCCTAATCACGCCACGCTCACCATTCACACAGTAATTAACCGTTTGAGTCCTAGAGGGTTTTGAAAAAACACTATCGCATTGTCCCATGCAGCGCGACCGCGCTGCCTCTAAGTGGATATGTACCTACCCAAGAAGCGCGATAGCGCTTCTTCTCTTTTATGATTTGCCAAGCGGCGTGATAGCGCTTCGATTTCGACAGTTGGTGACGCACCGTCAATTGTCGAGAACGTTCGAAATATGCTCGGTTTTCTTGACATGAAATGTGAACAGCGCGATAGAGCTGCTTGGGTCTCAAACGGTTAAGAAATAAACGTAATAAAATAAAAGTGATCGATATTGACACTTCTGCAAATGCAACCAAATCACGAGAAACTCGTATCAAAGGATTCGTTCGATTCGTTGAATTCAATACCACTCACCAAAATTCTGCAGTGACACCTTGCATCTTCGATTATTTATAATGCATTACACGCAATCGCCCCTTCCACCTCTAACTGTCGAATAGCTGACATGCCAGCTTTAACGTATGTTCGTCATCTAGAGCAAAAGTTGGAATCCGTGAGAGGAGTTCCTGTGTTAGACCGCAGGATACCCTCGGGGGTCAGGCAATGTTCTGACAGTGGTATTAAACTTGTCGAATATTGATGTCTCTTTGCAACTGTGTCAGTTCACTAAGTCTCGTTGTGCTTTAGCAACGTAGCATCAACTTAGCACGTAGATGAATACTTGTTCGCACGTTTCAGAAAGAAAAATAGTACCAAGACAGTTTGGGACCTCCGTATCGTTTGATGCACTTCAACGTGAGATTGGGTCCACTTCTTCAACGTAATTCGAGATTTTATTTGAGAATCGCTGTTTCTCAAACACTTTTATAGGGGAAATTTAGGGATTCTTCTCGGTTTTGGTTGTACGATTTTGGTTTTTATTTTGACAGCTTTATTTCACCGCGGAAACAGGAAAGTTTTATTACAAACATGTTGAAATTAAAAATCCTTTCAGTAATTGTGCGTTTGGCAGTTTTTTCTTCTCGTTGATTTGGATGATTTTGAAAAATATTAAGGAACAACTTTCACTTCGTACATGATTGTTACGTTACTTGTCCTTCAAAATATGTTTCCAGAATTTTCGCGAAAAACAGTGGATACTGCAAGAAGAATTCTGTTAGTACTATTTCCAGAAAATGGAAATTTATTTATTTAAAAAATATAAATTTATTTATTTTTATTAATTAAAAAATTAATTTTTAATTAATAACAAATTTACTTTTCTCAAATTTATTCAGAACTTGTTGAATTTGATGACACGTGCAAATGCTACTGAAGCTTGTAATTTTCTATGTTTCAAGGTCAGATCAGTTGAATTATTATTTTATTTCGAGGTCGTAAAAAAAAAGATTTTTGAGGTTCTCTAATTAATTTCTATACTTGGTGATGAAATAAAATTTCCGCAAAACACTTGATTGGTGCTTACTTTCTATGCTTAAAATATTTTTCTATACTTTATTGTTCGGTGTTAATGGATTTACGTATTACAAGTTTGTAGATCATTAAAAATTTCTTTGGTAATTTCTTAAATTTATTTAATGAATTTATGCAATAACGTGGATTGCTTCTTTCTGTTTAAAACCTGAAAAATTTTCCTTCGAATTTTGTAACAAGTAAAATTTATTTAAAACAATAGTTATTAAAATGTCTTGTAAAGTGAACATTGTGTTTCTCGAATAGTATGCTTCCTGCTAGAATAGTGTATGCAAATAGACAGTGTTTATTTCCTTCTACAAGACGAAATCTATTCAAAATGATTCAGTAGAATTAGTACAATTAAACGGAAATGACACACACGAAACCATTGTAATATTATACAGAATACCAGGATGCAACCATTGTGCTGATGGTATTGTTATGGAGTGGTTTGAATTCGATGAAAATTGAAGTAATTGTGTATGTTCGTGCAACGAAGTTATTTTGTAAAATACATCATGTTACAATTAGAAGGTGAAGATTATGGATGACAGTAGTAACCAAGATGTATTATATTATTTCGTTTAGAGTTATTAGAATTAGAGTTTTGGAGAAAGATAAGAAGGCAAGTGGAACAGCTTTTGAAACCTACAAAGCGTGAAATAGAATAGAATTAAATAGAATGAAAGATATTGAAGAAAATAATATAACAATTAGTAATTAAAAATATTTCATGTCTACAAAGCTGATTTTCCTTTAAAATTCGTTTAACACCTGTGGAATTGAAAAATATTATATTTCCTTTATTTTCTATGTTATACTCAACATACAAAAGTATATACAAATATTTATTTCATTTTACTTTCTCTCGAGCGCAGTATATGAAACTGAATGCTACACAGTTATTCCATTAAGTATAAATTCCCATGTCTAAACCGTTTTGTTCCAAATAAATTCGAATAATCGAAATTTCATTATATGTGTATAAAATAGTGATAAAAAAAATTTGAAAATAAATTATATGAAAAATAACATAACTTTTACAAAACGAAATTTTATTCTACATTAATTTTACATTTTATGGAAGAATAAAAATAATGAAACTTCACAAAATAATATATTAAACTAATTGTAATTTATTTGAAATAAAATATTAAGTAGAGAAATTTGATAGATAAAACTGTCCATACTGTCTTTTTATCTTACATTTTGCAATCCTAATCATTGAATTAAGAGTTTGTTTGCAACACGTAGTACAAATTTATGGCGACGAGTTAATTCGTCATGCCCACAGTAAGAGTTTCATTGCATTTTTGACGTTATTAACTGAATGAGTAAGAATTGTGTCTTTGGTGCCTTTTGATACGAACAAATGTGAATAAAGAAACAACAAAATATAAAAATAATGGTGACAATGAGCATCGAAGGATTTATCGAAATAAAGAATTCGCTAAAGAAATATTCAAATATTTTATTAATTTCAATGTTTCGTCAAATCTTCGCTAATGATTGTTACGTATTACTTTACAGCAGAATTTATAATGAAAAATTTAATTACATAATTATACTACCGGTGTAATTTGATTAAAACATAATTTTAATAAGAATAAGACTTTTAATAAAATTTTCTGACACATTGTTGCCCGAACAAGTTAAAATACGTTTCGTTTGTTTATATATTGTTAGTAATGACTGGGAGACATAAAGGTACATTTTTCGCAGTGTTGATTACACAACTCGCAAAAACACGTATTTATATGTAAATTCAAAATGACATATCGTATCTAATTTGTGTCAGACTATGTTGTACAGGGTGGGCTGTAAATTCATGCACTTGGAATTTATTTCTTTCTTGTTGAAGAGGAGAGTAAGAGACATGCAAAGTGAAGTCAGAAGTAGCCTGGTTTTTGGAAATTATTTATTTATTTTTTTTTTTATTTATTTATTTTTACGTGGTTTTGGGAAATATTAATGACCCACACTATACGAACATTGTATACTCATTTATAATTGAATCGATCACTGCACAAATTGATTAACTCCATCAAACTAAAAGTGGAGAAATGCAATGAAATAATGTATATTGTTTTTTAAAATTCCCTTTATAATTTAAATCGAAATAAATATTGTAGACTGCATAAATACAAATGTAACTGTATATCGTCAATAGGTCGTCCTCAATTGGCGACGGTTAATGACGAACCAAATTTCTTGAGGAACGTTGTCTTTATAGTGGACTGTATTTTACGTAGTAGTTTCGGATAACTCTTCTGAACTCTTCGAATGTTATTGACTGACTGGTACTGACTCTCTCGGTGGTTATATAATCCTGGTCTCTCTGCTGATTGTACGTTAACTTCAGCATCCTTCGGTGGTGGTGGTTGTTTAAACAATCTAGATAACTGTGCTTGTCTTCTTGAAGGGTGATATATAGTTGTTTGTTGCGGATTACCTAATTGGTGGCTTAGGTGATAAAGAAATCAATGGGCGCTGACAGTAAGGATATAAACAACCTTCTACTTGGGACATTACGGTCCTAGGGCCTCATCAATGGTACTTGAGAAATTTCAGAGCCTTCACACGGTCTATTCTAAACAAAGGGTCGAACGAAATACCGGGACGACATTTCAAGAATTAACAGTAACTTTCATTTAACGATGTATCAAATTTATAAGAAAAAATAGCCAAAAGGTAATCGTTAGTAACGTTACCATTTTTATGTTAGTGGAAGAGTTAATCGATTTGGCAAGTGAGAAAAGTAATAAATTTAAATTTTACTAAATTATTTATTATTCAGTGGCCAAAAAATTTTTGTCGTTTAATGGTGTTAATCTTAATTATCAGGGAAAGTTATTATAAATATAAAAAGTTACGACTATACCAAGTGC